>NC_056728.1:446641149-446918649 GCF_019279795.1 Protopterus annectens | reverse complement strand
GACTACTACATCGAAAACTGATATCAGCGAAAACGGAATTTGTCGTGTTACACAACATCGACTTTACGAAATATTTAAAAGAGTGGTAACAAACATAAATTGTAAGCAATACTCTAGAAATCGCAAACATATTTGATATATAGCATACTGCAAAGAATATGTAGAACGTACTCCATATCCGGTGCATGCACATATCCGGTGTATGCAAATATTTCACAGGTGTTTTAGTGAAGGAGATAATGACAAACTGCAATGGTCTATAAAAATATACATGATCAACACAGTGATGTTATGAAATTGTTTGATGTAGAATATTTTGATAAAGCCGTGTTCAGGTATTTCTTTATGTTCGTTCGTTGTATATATGTGCAATTTAAGTGGATAAACTTGCTTTTGGCAATGCAGTTTTTAGTTTGCAGTGCGACGAAATACTATTTGGATTCTTAGTTGAAAAGTATACATTCATAAGAGACTACTGCTGCTGGTGTACTAATTTAAAATATGGATATTATAACACAGGGGATATCTACGTTTGCCAGAGATCATTCTTTGTTTACTATATGTGACTCTGAAAAAGTCATGGGCGTGTTTGTGTTTTTACTTTCGATGTTGTCAAACTCGACGATTTCTGTTTTCGCTGGTTTCGATTTTCGATGTAGTCGTCTCGATGTTGTGACACTCGACATAATGTCAATTCGATGGTTTCATATGAAACCATATATATATATATATATATATATATATATATATATATATATATATATATATATATATATATATATATATATAGGTCCACTTTCTAATTTCAAAATACTGAAATCTGGAATTTCAGTATTTTGAGATCAGAATCCAGAAAGTTCAAAACCTCGCATTATTAAAATATCAAAACTTACAAGACTGAAACTTCAGAATATTGAAATTTCAGTCTGTGATTTTTTTTTTTTTGTCTGTTTTACAACCCTCCACCATTTGCATATCCACACAGTAGGACAGTATACCCAATTCCCGGTGCTATGTATTATGGTAGTGCACAGTGATAGCCACACAACTCAATGCTTCAAAGTGTATAACTGTAGTAAGCTGAGCAATTATATTTGCAGAACTCTAGCTATTGCTTTATGGAAGTCAGACGTGGTGTACATTTCTTTATTGTTTAAAATGGTCTCAAACTGACTATGCCTTCACAGTACTCTTCTTCTCCTGGGCAACAGTGGACATCCATTTGCTAGTCGACTTCTCACCTCCTCCACCCTATCCTGTTCTCTGGCTAAAGTTGTCATCAGGATTGCTAAATCCATTGCCTTGGTACCTAATAAGCACTTTAATCATCGGTGCCATGCCTCCACCAAGTTTTGTATTCAGGGGAGAAATAATGTGTTCAGGTTGTAAATATTCCAAAAGGCAATCGGAAATAAGGGGGGGAATCTGCAGTATGTTTTAGTCCACTTAGCAAATTTTCTTTTTCTACCCAAGACATACTGATCAGCAAAGTATTTGACTAGCTCTTTACCCTCTATAGGGAATGAGTCTTTTAAAGTCTGAAAAGCAGGTAGCACTTCCTCTTCTGGTAGGGAAGCTAAAACTATCAAACTTTTAACCGCTAGCTGAAAGGTCATGTCAGTGTTATATATGGAGACTAACCCCAACTGTTGTACTTTTCTCCATACATTCCTGCTTAAAGGAAACAGGCAGCCCTTCGATCACTCCACTGATGTTACAATTTATACTTTTAATTGTGACAATTTCAAAGTCACACAATACATATTTTAAAGTAGTCTCAAAACCCTGTTCCACCAGTAGATGGAAAACACAGTGCCTCATGCAGTTGTAGACTTTTAGTGACTTCTTGCTCATCAAACAGTAGAGGAGAGGAGAGACACCGATTTGCTATATGCCCCATATTTTAACAGACTGTGAATGCTATATAATTACCTACATATCATCCCCTTATAGAAAAATGTACCATCTATGAGCCATATGGTGGCTTGACTGAGATCATATAAATTACTGACCATGGTAAATACAATTACAGTATTGTCACTGCTATCATCTACGACCCTTTTTTCCAAAAAGGTACCATTTTTTATGGGCTAGTCTTGTACATTTAGTGTTTGTAAATTAATGTTTGGATTGCCTTTTAGTGCAGTGTCTTTTCTTCCCACTCTTCTCAGCTGCTGAAGCAAAGCTCTTCTAGTGGGAAGATTGGGTAGGACATCCATTGCAGTGGAAGCTAATGCATCTTCCACTAGGAGACAAGGTGGATCTCTGGATACAGCTGCCCTGTGTTTTAATTCACTACACAGATTATATTTCTGCAGCTCTGTTCGGTCACCAGCATGGTTGTGACACACAGACTTCAACAGTTGCTCACCAGTAGGTACAGTTAAAGTTACTAGCCTACGTTTACATTTCATGGATGATTTCAACTTACAGCACCAGTATTTTTTTAGAGGTGCTGTTCGTTCCAGATGGAATACATATCCTTCTATGATGAGCACTTTGTTAAATTTTTGAGACGTGGTTGTTTTATATATAGTACCTTGAATTCCTGGTGGGGGATAGGTTGCAGTAGCCATGTTTGTTTTTGCACAACATATGCCCTCTTAAAGTAATAGTGGGTATTATATACCATTTCTGAGATTCTATCAGTTGGGATTGTCGAGTTTCGAAATAGTGAACTTTCAGAATTCTGGTCTCGAAATACTGAAATTCGAGATTTCAGTATTTTGAGATTAAAAAGTGGACCCATTTATATATATATATATATATATATATATATATATATATATATATATATATATATACGCGCGCACACACACACACACACACACACACACACACACATATATATATATATATATATATATATATATATATATATATATATATGTATCTGTGAAAGCATATTGAAAACTCAGATGTTCATTGACACTCACTGTAAGCTTCACAATGAAAACTCACAATGATGAAAACTCATTACTCAAAGTCTCATTCATTTGAACTTTCCATGGCCTTGGTGTGACCCTGTGACCCGGAGTTAAGTATGTGTGTGTGTGTGTGTGCCCCACATAGTTTGGGGTGTACATTGTATTCTGAAAAAGAGAAATATTATTGGACTTGTAAGAATATCTGTCTATGGTGCAAACTATCCCTTATATATATATATATATATATATATATATATATATATATATAGTTCACTCATTCAATTTTCACCCTCAAAAATGGCTGAAAGCTCAAATCACTGAAAACTCATTCATGAATCACATTCACATTTCACTGAATAGTACTGCTGGGCAAATAAAATATAAATGTAAACCCTACTTTGATTCACTGAAAACTCATTTAATCGAATTTCAAAACACTCACACCAAATTGCTAAAAGCTGAAATCACTGAAAACTCATTACACTGAATGACAATTGACTGAATGTAAGTAATGTTGGGCAAATAAAATGTATATGCCCTTTTCCCCACTGTAGTGTGATCCTGGAGTTAGTATATATAGTTAGAGGGTTGTGGGGGGGCATAGCCCCCTCATCTATTTTTGGTTTTATATTGTTAGCTTTCAGTGAAATGATATTCATAAATATAAAAGCTAAGTAGGTATGGGGGGCTATGCCACCCACACTGGCCAATGTGGAGGGGCTGTGTCCCCAACACCCCATAACTATATATACTAACTCCAGGATCACACTACAGTGGGGAAAAAGGCATATATATTTTATTTGCCCAACAGTACTTACATTCAGTGAAATGTGATTCAGTGAAATGAGTTTTCAGTGATTTGAGCTTTCAGCGATTTTTTGAGGGTGAATTGAAATTCAGTGAAATGAGTTTTCAATGAATCAAAGTAGACCCATATATATATATATATATATATATATATATATATATATATATATATATATATATATATATATATATATATATATGGTCTAGGACATTTCACTGAAAGCAGATTTCACTGAAACTCAGATGATTGCACACAATTCACTGAAATTTACTTCACTGAAAACTCAATTCACTGAAACTCATTTCATAGAAAGTTACATATGGCCTTTTCCCTACTGTAGTGCGACCCTGGAGCTAGTATATATAGTAAAGGGGGTGTGGGGGACATAGTCCCCCACCTATTTTAACTATTTTGATATATATATATATATGTGTGTGTGTGTGTGTGTGTGTGTGTGTGTGTGTGTGTGTGTGTGTACATGCGTATGTGTTTATATATGTTCAGGTATAGTGGAGGGTTTGCCCCATCCATATGGAATGTAAATTTCTTTTTTTTACCTCTCTTTAGCTGGCCATCAGCTTCTTTCCTTGTTCACTGAGTTTGTAAGACATGGCTTAGCCACTCCAAAGGCTGAATCCATCCCCTGTCTTCGGCCAGTAAGGAATTAAAGGACACTGATGCAGCATCATACTACTACTGGGGAGTGTGTCCTAAGTAGCTGCCTTGGTAGCTGCACAACTGATGCCCTTCTGTGGTGCATGCATGTTTCCTTGCATGCACAACCTTATAGCTGAGCAGCTCACCTCTAATGCTGCACTGAACTGAATAAGATTGAATGCAGTGAGCTTAGGCTGCCACCCTTCTCCCAGGATGGGCAAGCTGACATCAGTCACTCATCCCTAGCCCCTACAGCCCCTCTATCACCCATGCTGCTAACTGAAAATGGGTCATCTGGGATCATGATAAGGGCTTTAGTCCTCTGCACCATAGGGCTGTTAGCAAATACAGTTCTTATTCATTTGTAATTGAGCCACAGTTTTGTGAATGATTGTACACTAGTTATTCAGAGTAGACGGTTGAAAAACTCCTGCTGATAGGCAGTCTAGTAAAGCCCCACAAACCTCACCTTTAAATTCTCAACATCTTTTATAAAATGTCGTCATGCTGATGAGTCAAAACAGTAAATGCCAGTATTTGTTACAGTGGAAAACCCTACTGACCTCTGCAAACCACCACTGTAGCCAAAGGATAGGAAATTCCCCATCCTTATAGTGGTATGCAGGCAAGTGTATACAAAGCAGGCATCCAACAGCCACAAAATAATGCATAGATCAGTCTCATAGTCTGCATACTGATAAAGAGCAAGAGAATTTGCATGCAGTGTTGTTTAGAGAGTTATATTCTTTGGCACATAACAAAGTCGTCAGACTGGAGCAGCAGTTTACTCTCATTGGTTATAAAATGGTGGTTTACTCTCATTGATTATAAAATGGCTACCTTTAATCCACTTTGCCATTAGCACTCATAAGTTCTGTTTATTCCACATAGGACACAACATCTGAAAAGAGGTGTAGCAGCAAAGGCTGTAGATGAAGTAAAGGGTGTATTTAGAATATCATCTTAGTATCAATTAGTTGCTGATGGCTTAATTTCTAGATCCTACAGAGATAACAGTCAACTACAATATGCTGCACACTTAGAAATCTATTGTCTCCAGATCTTATTTGCTGATTTGAAGAAACGTACATTTTAGACATTCAAAGAACTATATAGTCAGTTTCCTGAAGGAGAGACATATCCCGCCTCTTTTTCTACCATCACTGTGGTATATAAATGGTGGAGTTTTACTTGATCCATCACACATACAACACATGCTGGAGGCACAACCTCAGCAGCTACACTGCCTAGGTTGCAGGTCCCACATATGCATAATACTCCATCTTCCGCAGTCTGAACAGAATCTCCCCAATTTCCTGCATGTTTATATTATGTGGTCTTCTCTCAATGAAATATACATTTGGACATGCTAATGGGCAGCTTCTTTGATCCATCCTCCAGACATAAGGGAAATGCAAATCTTAGATTTCCTGCATATTGTCGCATATGATTGCTGCATTCTGTAACTATATTTAAAAATGGTTGGTTAGATCATTTCAATAAATGCCTGCTGCATCGCAGTAATTTATATTACGCTGACTGTTAAAGGTCAGCTCATTAAATGATGCAAATTTCACTGATGTACATTTCATACATGTTCACTAAAGTCAGAAGACTTAAAGAAAACATTTGGCTACAATTTATCTCTAGACTTCAAGCTCTAGAAATTGTGTATGGAAGAAACTGAAAGCCTCCTGAAACCTTCTCCTAGGACCTTTCCCACCACCAGGAATTTCTTTCCTGAGAATGGATGCTATGTTGGCAATCAGTAAGACTAAAGTCACATATTTTAGAAAAAACAATTATTTATATTTAATTCCATATTCTTCAACAAAATCATTGGAGACAACTTGAATTGCTGGTGTAAATATTGTCAAAATGAATTAACTGACCTCTATTAGCCTTCTGAATGCAGTAGAAGTTCATATTAACAATATTGTTATACCCTTTTATACCTAACCCTTTTTCCTCCCTTGGAGACTGCCAATTCCTTCCACAGACACAGATCCTGTTTTAGGAAAGTAACGTCTAATGTAGTCAGAAGCCTGTTGGAGTAATTACACCCTGTAACCTGAATTAAGTAACAATGCACTCATCCTTCCTTAAACCAAAGGCCACGCCTTCAGTCATTCATAACTGATATAATTCTGCCCCTGTTCAAACATGCTGTAATGCTTTCACTCCCTAAAACAAGAGTGCTGAAAGAGGGTCTTTAATTTTATGACACAAATTAATCTTAACTGGTACACAATCAGTCATTTGCAAAGAATTTCATTTTTTTTAAGATTACAGCTAACAAATCATCAAATGCAATGTGGGTATACTTGAAATGTTGTGATATGAACCTTTAATAATGCAGCAATATATTTTTCTTTACTAGTGTGTGTGTGTGTGTGTGTGTGTGTGTGTGTGTGTGTGTGTGTGTGTGTGTGTGTGTGTGTCAGGCATGTGCATGTGTGAGCTTGCTGGCATGTGTGTGTTTTAATATGTCTGTCTGTCCATCTCTGTTAATATGGCCATGGATGCACATACAAAGTCTGTCTCTGTCTCTCTGTTTATGAACGCAGAATCCTAGCATGTAAATATGCATAGTACTGCTGTATTTTTGTACTCTCCAATGTTGTGTACTATTCAGTTCCTTAGATTCACTTCCTGATGATAGCTAATCTTTATTCTTTGTATGTCCGACTACCTCAAAGTGGTAAAGAGCTTATTCGTCTATAATCATGTTCCCACTTCGCTTTCCTGTTGGTCTGTATTTACAGCTACCATGTATTTACTTGCTCTATATAATCAAAGAACTTGCATGTTGCTGTTGATGTTCAGAAGACTTTCATAAGACAAGAATAAAAAAAAATACCTCCCTGGATACCATCAATTGCTGCCATACAGAGGGACAAAGAGTTGATGCCCAATTAGGTTTAGAAAAAAAACTACTCTGTAAACCCCAATTACCTGTGATGTCTTATGACATTCCACATTTACAAAGTATAATTACACCATAGTGTCTGACATTTAACGTCTATGGATAATTTAAAAGACTTCTGCTTAAAAAGGGCTGCACACAAGCAACAGTAATCACTTCAATTAGGTTGGCACTATTACAATGTAACAAGACTATCTGACTGCCTATTAGAGCCAGTGAAGCACTTCAAGTGTGTTAATTTACTAGTCAATGTTAATTTTGAGGCTTTTATGCATTTACATTGGAAAACATAGCTACGCTGGCAGCGCTGAGAAGTTTGAGAAGATTAATGTCCCCTTAACTGCTCCCTCACACAAGAAAATACTTTTTAAGACAGCATAATCAACATTCCCAGACATGCTTTTTGTATGAGGCGGCTTAATTCCATCAGAACAGAAATTTAGAAATCTCTGTTTCAGAGCACTCACATATACTCCTATAAATATGCACAAATGTGGGTGTATGCCTGTTTTGCAAAATGTTTTTTTTAAATGTTGGTGGTTCCTACATCTGTGAGGCCTGAGCATTTGTGAAGATTATTTGAGCATGGCATTTCAGTAATATGAAACTGATTAAAATTAACTGAAATAAAATAGTGTTTACTGTCTTTAAAATATTTTAATAATCAAGTAGCAGTGTGACGTGCAATACAAAATACTGAGCTGGCTACAAGATATGTACTGGCGGTCCTCACACCACTATTTATAGCAGAATGCTTATGTTTCTTGATGACAAGCAGATGGGTATCCAGAGGAGATGTGCAGCAGTACAGTGGTGGCAAGCTTTCAGTATTTGCTATCACTTCTTATAAAGGTTGGACATAAATCTACAGGCTTAGCTAAAGGAAATCCCCATATTCGCCTGCAGTTGCTATGTGCCTTGTGACCACAGAAGGTGTCGCTGCAGAACCACTAAACACTGAAACTCTTTGCCAGAAAATGAAAAGAGGTGCACAGTAGTAAGTCAGTGGCTCATGTGAGATGGGCAAAAAAACAGTGAAACTATAAGCTTCTGCTATATGTCAAAGAGATCTCATTCATTCCTCCTTTCTCCAGTGCTTGATTTGTCAATTTCTGGGTCATGGGGAGACAAAGCCTATATCAGCATTCAGTGAGTGTAAAGGTGTAAGGCAGAAAACCTAATCCAAGACAAAGGTTAACTTCCTATTATTTTTTTACCAGTAAAATCTCCCCTTTTCTTATGAAGGCAACCAAAACAATAATAGGAAAGACATTCTTCTACCCAGATGCAACATATGTCCTTTCACTTCTTGCATCTGTATCAAAAAATAGCTAGACAAATCCAAACAATCACCAATAAAATATGTAGATTCATCGCACTCTTCCCTAAACATGAACATCACTGCAAAAGATTGGAACAGACAAACTGACTCCCAGTAAGACAGAAAGTTGCCCTTCTATAACAACTATTCAAACTGCTAAATAATCAAACATTCTCTCCCTTGTAATCCAAAGTTATTAGACAAACACCCTCCTAAAACCACATTGCATCAACATTACCACTCCTGAAACCAAAGCTCCACTGCACGGATCATTGTTTCTCTATACTTGCCTCGAGACTATGAAAATCTATCCCTCCCAAACCAAAAACATTTCATCCTCTGCAGTATTCCAAACCCAGCTAAAGACTTACTTCTAAAAATGCACCAAATGTCAGTGCCTCTCTTCTATGTTTATAGTTTCATAGGTTTATACTAGGCTAATGACTACCAGAGCCTTTATAAGCATAGCTGCGCAATTCAAATGTGTCCCACATGTTATGTTTTATATGTTTATAAAGGGAGTGATTGTTGATAATGACATGATTTACTGACTGCTTATGTCCATCAAAAATGTGGGAGCCAGAAAAGGGGTAAATTTTTGATTTTTCAGCCATATGTCCAAGTTACACTTAAATAGGGTTAGGGAAGGACTTTGTTTGGCATGGATGGGGAGTCTGTTTGAAAGAAAGGGAATTCTTAGATACATATATGTCTCTGCAACATGTTCTATTTATGCTCCAAGCAAAGTTTAGGCCTTTGGATCTAGTAGTTCTGAAGCTGTTTGTTTTGTGCATGTGCAAAAAGTTCATCACATCGGGGTCCAGGGATGACTTTTATGCCAGACATAGATCACCTCTTAGTAGTATGTAGGAAACTGAATATAGATATAGGTTTTTTTTGGGAGATCCACATAGGACATTGTGTTTATGCCCTGTAGTTATTTATTTATTTTTCAAGAAACCTTTGCAGATGTTCCAGTTGCTGCAGGTGTCTGGTTGGATACATACCGAAGGGGGCATGATAGTCAATGATGAGTTTGATAAAAGCAGCATATAGTGGTATAATGACTACCCTGGACATAGATGCCATGCATTTACTTATAAGATGAGCAACACAGAAGGATTTCCTTACCTTGGATACATGTTGGTTGAAGACCAGGTTACTGACTACCTGTGTTCCCAGATCCCTGACGAGTGGACTGACTCTTCATGGTGTTTTATTGATGATATAGTTTCCTGGGGTAGAGGACTTCTCAAAAGGTATTATAATGCATTTCTTTGCACTGAGTTTTAAGCCATGGCTTTGGCATGAGTTATTTGTCTGTGTTAGACTCTCTTGTAAGATGTTAATGTCTTGATAGGATTCTGTGACTGCTCCTAGTTTGCAATCATCTGCAAACTTAGTCAGCCAGATGGCTTTGATATTGACTTTGACTTCTGAGAAGTAGATGCCAAAGAAGAGTGGACCCAGCACAGACCCTTGAGGGACTCCACTGGTGACTGGACTCTTTGAGAAAGTGATATCATTGATCCTAACTTCCTGGGTCATATTAGTGAATCAGCTGTCTATCCAGCATGTTATATACAGGTTTATGCCTAATTCTGCAAGTTTTATTAGCAATGCCAGAGTTAGGTATTGTATCAAATGCCTTAGCCAGTCAAGGTAGGCAGTATGCAGTTATACCCTCATCTGTTGCCTTAGTGACCTTCTCAAAGTAGTCTAACATGCTCAGTAGGCATTACCTCCCTTTGACAAAGCCAAACTAGGATGGATCTAGTACCTGACAGTCTCTTGTGTCTTTGTTTATCTCTTTCATGATAATTGTTTCCATGGTTTTGCATATAAGACTACTTTTCAGGATCTGTTGATGGTCTGCCTTTATGAAGAGGGATGACCATTGCAGTCCTCCACTTCTGTGACATAAAGCCTGTTTTAAGACTGTAGATGAATATCAACTCCCATGGGCCTGATAGGTTATATTTTAGACTATTCAGGAGGCATCCCAGAATACTGTTGGGGCCCATTGAGGCTGTGTTCTTGGCCTTAGTGAGCACAGCCAGAACATATTCTCTACTTATAGTTGTTGGGGTTATGTTTGAAGGTGTTTCTTGGCAAGTGGCTGGGGGTGAGCTGAGAGGTAAAGTTGGAACTAAATTTATCAGCCAGCAGGATCACTATATCTGCTGGCTCTGTAAATGTGGCACCTTTAGCCAGCAGTTTATCACACTGCTGAGTGCTGCCTTTGAGATTTCTGACATAGCTGAAGAAGGCCTTATAGTTGTCTTTTGCCCGGGAGGCTATCTTGGCCTCAAGATTGGCTTTATTGTTATACTTAGCCCTCTTACATGCCTGTTTATTTTGATGAGACAGTTCTTAGCTTTATGGGAGTTGCATTTCCTGATTTTAGCCATGAGTTTCTTCCTTTTGTTGTATGTTTAATCTAGGATGTCACCAGGGTGATTTGTTTTTGGAGTTAGTTTTGGGTTTACTTCTGGTATGTACAGCAGCCTTTATGCAGCCATTGACATGGTTATACAGAGTGACTATAGCTTGCTAGAATATGGTACAGGATTCTATCGATGGTGACCTGCACACGGAGAAGCTCCAGTGCGTCTTCCTGTTTAACCAGCCTAGAGGTAAGCTTGTCATTGATGTATATCAAGACACGTTCAAGTTTATTCTCTATCTGTGCAGCTACTGGTCTGAATGTGTGGAAAGCAGTGAAACCTTGCACTGCCGGGATACTCTCTGCAGCTTTAAATCATGGGGGTAATTCAATAAAGCTTACACGGAGCTAATCTCCATGTAAGCATAGTGCCATGGCTCAAACACGGAGGTTGCAATCTGTGCGATCCAGTAAACAAGGCTGGGGGCGTGCACAAGCCTCCCAGCACTATTCCGGCATGGATGTAATGGAATAATGCAAATCACCTCATTTGCTGGTGAAAACCATGCAAATGAGGAGAATTTGCGATCCAGGAAGCAGACAGGCATCAGTGTTGGAGCCGTGTCCACAGTAGAAATGTATGGGGTTAGTAACCAAGTATATTTCTGCAAAAATAAAAACAGGGGCATGACAGCTCAAAGTAAAGCATCTATTATGTTCATTAGGCATGCCAATGGCCAAAACTATGGCCATTGTCATGCCAAAGTGTTGCAAAACTGCAAAAATCAAAAGTTTTTTGGGCCAATTTCAGCCGTTTAAACAGAGCACAGTGGCGCGCAAATGCGATCGTGCAGAAAATTTTTAAAAATTAGTAAAAAGGCAATTCAGTGTGAAACAGTAAGTTTGTCATTATAATGGGCAGCATGCAGACTCATAACAATGGCAGGTAACAGTGGTTGCTAAGGATATAGGCTCTGCTGTAGTGGTGTAATTAGGGTATAAGCCAGTAGGGGCATGTAAATAAGTTAAATTTATTGACTAGCAAAATGGGAGACCATGTACGTGGGTACCTAACTGTGTAGGAGTTATACTGTGATGGTGTAAGCAGAAGAAGCAGCTGACATGAAAAAGGGGTGTATCATGTTTGGTGAAAGCACAGTAGAGCTCCATGGCTTCTATTTGTGTTCAGCTAAGCACAGCTAAGCAAGGGTGGTGTGTCTGAATCTGCTTAGCTGTGCTTAGCTGGTTCAAGAAATGATGAGTGTGTTCATGTCCTGGGGAGGGGCTTTTCTGCTTAGCAATGTTTGCACTAGCTAAAACAGTTTGCATGGTGCACTGTGGGGTTTAAACACAGCAGAAATAGAGAAAAAAAGAAAAAGGAAATAGCAGAATAAAGAAAATGAACAACAAATCATGAATATGGACTCTGCCACTCACAGTGGCCCATTCAAACCCCTCAATAATATGGCTGGCAGGTGGAATGTATCATAGTCAGGCAATTACACAGGCAGCATCTGCAGTACACTGGTATAAAGTATGCAAACACCTTTCAGTCTGTTTTTTCCCACAAACTCTGCACCATTGGTGTACATACTTGGGAATTTTAACTGACAAAATGATAGAGGCTGTTGCTGCTTTGCTACATCTGTATGTGCTACAGGCTGAGGGTGGTGATGAGCATAATGCTGATAACTGTCCCAGACCAAGGAGAAGAAGAGTGTTCAGACCCAGAGTAACCTTCCAGGGGCTACATGATCTGGAGATAACAGAGCACTACAGATTGGACAGAGACATATTTCAGCAACTCACCAAGCTCTGCCAGCCTCACCTCAGACCCATAGCCAACAGAGGGGAACCCATCCCAGTTGAAACCGAGGTATGTGTAACCTTAAGAATACTAGCTACAGGTACTTTCCAAAGACCTACTGGGGACATCATGGACGTCTCACAGGCATCTGCATCCAGGGTACTCCACCAATTCCTGGATGCCATGCTACCACATGCTGGTGAACACATTTATTTCCCCAGCACCCCTGAGTAGAGGACCAGCAATATGCATCTCTTCCACCATGTAGCAGACTACCCAGAGGTACTGGGTGCCATAGACTGCACTCATGTCTGCATCAAAGCACCAGCCGGTGAAGACGGTAGAGTGTATTTCAACCTCAAGGGCTATCACACCATCAACTGCCAGGTCATGTGCAATGCCCAGGGCATTATCATAAATGTGTGTGCTGGTAATCCTGGCAGCTATCATGACCCCACATCTGGCATACCTCACAGCTATACCAGGCATTTGTCTGTATGGCCATCTTGTGGGGATGCTGGCTATGCACTGGAACCGTGAATGATGACACCCATCAGAAATGCACACACACACACTGAAGAATGCCATAATGAGGCTCATGCATAAACTAGGAACATTATAGAGCATGTGTTTGGAATGCTCAAGTTACGGTTCTGCAGCCTTGACATATCTGGTGGAGCATTGCAGTATTCTCCAGCCACATGTGCGCACATGTTTATAGTATGTGTCATGCTACACAATATGATCCTGTGGAAACAGCTTCAGCATGAACATCACAGGGAAGGGGCACATAACCTCCAACCATTGCCAAGGTCTCCACAGGCACAGGGAGACGTGGAGGAGGAACCCCCTGAGCCTGCCCCTGTAGGCAGATGTAGGCATGCCCAGTATGCCCTGGCTTTGGCAAAGAGGCAATGCATAGCACATACACTGACATCTTAGGGACCCAGGGACTGACACCTCTCTCTGACTCACACACACAGTAAAATGGATGCCACACACATCACACTACCTGTACCCTACCATGTATAGACTGTGCATTGCATACATCCAACAGAGTCAGCCCTGAAGCACCGTCTTCACACCTGCTGCAGGCACAAGGTAAGTCACTCTTCTTAACAATAGATGAATGGAGTAGTATGTTTTGGTAGCATATCTAAGGTATTTCTACATGTATGAAAGGGAATGGGGTGGCCTACCAGGATAGCAGCAGACAACTGACAGCTATGTGGGACAACAGGAAATATCTGCCTAATACTGGCTTCCACAGAGTATGCAGTAGTCCCCTAGTTGACAAAACTCACTGCAGTGTATGTGGGAGACAAATAAACTGGGGGGTCATAGGTCACATGCATGGATGTTAATGCTGGGGTCCCATACTCACCCCTCAGCCTCTCCCAGCAAGTCAGCCATAGAAAACCATAAATAAATGTCTGACAAAGGCCCACAAATAGGGACAATGATGAAATATTCTTCTTACAGACTTACACAGTGATATCACAGCAGGTCTTGCAGTTGCATGAAGTTTCTGAAGGTTAGGAAGTCTGAAACTCAAATGTCTGCCATTACATTCTAACCTTTGGTCTTTAGTGATACGTTAGTATTATCCAAGACAGACTCAACACTATGCTAAATGGAACCAAAAAGTAAAGTGAACATCTGCACAGTTTGTGCAAATGTGTACAGTTGACAGGTATTCACCCCAACACACCCGTGTCCGCATAGAAATGCAGTAACATGTATGTTTGTAGGGTAATTGCAGCAGACCACACATTCCCAGTGCTGTCCCAATCAACTTGATAACTTGTCGCATGTCCACAATACGCAGAGGTCAATGAGCTATGTATATGCATGGTTAATACTGTCAGGAGGTGGGAAGCACTTATTCTTGGCTGTTGTGGCTTAGTGCCCTGGGTACAATAGTGTGGTTGGCAGGGTCCATGTTCCAAGACCTTCTGCACCAACTATTTTCATGCAGCTACACCTATGGTAGGAGTTGTACACACTGTCCAGAAGTCAATATCTGTCACTGCTGGACAAGTCAGGAACAGGTGGATACACATATGGACAGTACACAGCTCAGAGTAACTTACACAGTGCCTAGTAGGACAGCAGGTACCTGAAAGTCAATGTACGGCCAGGTGTTAAATGGCTGCCACCTTACTGTGTCAGCACTGACAACAAGTCAGTGGCCACCATCCATACCCCTGGAATGACAGGCTGTCACAGAAGGATCACAGGTATGCCTCGTATATCTCTTCTGCTGCCCCTAACATTGAATTTGCCTGCCAAACAAGAAAAGTTCATGTCAAAACATCAATGGCAGACAGTGGAGAAGCAGACATCATACCCATAAGAAAAAGCAAGCTTATACCAAACCAGTCTCCCAGCTGTCTATGTTTGGCAGAGCATTATTAACACCCTGTCTCCATGTGTGGGCCTGTGTCTGTCATATATGGGCCTGTCCAGATGTCAGTCTGTGACAGGTTGACAGCTAGGGCCAATATGTAGCCTCATAATAACATAGCAATACAAACTGTCTGAGGTATTATCATTATGGATCATCATGGATCTCATGGACCTCATTATCAGGGACATTGGCAAACTCCAAATACTTGACACCACACAGTCTGCCTTTCTCAAGGGGAGGTATGTCAGTGAACTCTAGATGACTTCCCTGAGACAGCCAACAACAGCATGTATGATGGAAAGATGGTGCACTGTCCACCTTGACTCGGCCAAAGCCTTACACACTATTTCCCACTTGGTCATAGTACATGAACTTTGTCAACTAGGCAGCAGTCCATATGTTACCAGATGGGTAGCAAACTGTTTCATTGCTAGAACCCACATAATCATAATAATGGTAGCCAAGTCAAGCAGTACACCTGTAATGAGTGGCATACCCCAGGGATTGGTCTGGGGGCCTCAGTTATACAGGATATAATTCCCTGAGGTGCAGGCCAAAAACACTGGCCTATGGCTGACCAAGTTGGCAGACGACTGCATGCTGGAAACAGTCATGAATACCCAAAGTGATGTGGACGTCCTACAACAGGGTGTCACCAAAACAAATGATTGCTGCCAGAAATATGGCTTCAAGCTGAATGCCTGCAGATGCTTCATCATCCCCTTCAGGAAGACTGATGTCCCCACATATTATCACATTAACAACAATGTTCTACATACACAATCAGTAGTGAGGCATTTGGCCACCCAGATTGATAGCAACCTGAAGTCTGAGCACCATGTTGCTGCCATTGTACAGAAAGCTTCATAGATGGGCCAACACAAAAGTAAGGGTATCTCATTCAGGGACAAAGAGGTCATAAGATCTATGTATTCTAATCTTATAAGGCCAATTATTGTGTACAACACCCCCTTTGGCATGTACCTCACAAAGCACATGCAGCAGCTGGAGAGACCACAGAGGTTCCTCATCAGGAGAATCCAGGACCCCAAACACCTACCCAACACAGATAGGCTAACAGCACTGTTCCACTACTCAGTTCCATACAGACTCCTCATAGGTAACCTCTGTCTGGTTTACAAAGCAATCCAGATCCTGCCTTGATGGGACTGTTGCACAGCTGGAAGTCAAGGCCCACTTGATCAACCTGTAGGCATAGCATCAACCTGGTCTGTGATATCAATAGGACTTGTTGGTGTGACAGATATGTGTCACACAGACTCCATCTGTGGAATACACTCCCTGTCCACATCAAGCCGAATGCCTCACTACCCCTTGTGAAGAGCTCCCTGTATAAGTGCATGGGAAACAGAAAATACCATCCTGTGATTCCACCTCTGTCCTTGCTGGACAGGAGCTCTGGGTGTTGACATGTATTAACATGGGCTACACTCTCATCTGCGAGGGTTATAAGGGCTTCAGGGCCAATAGCCTAGTAGCCTCATATCAACCTATCAGCCTATAAACAAATGTCTGTCACTGGTTCACCACATTAGTCTATACTGCTCTGCCACTGACATAGCTGGAAATCACAGTGCTATGTGAAATATACTACACATATAATGGGCATCTCTGCACCCACACCTATACCTCTCAACCTCTTAGAACAAGAAATTTGGACAAGGTCATCAATAAAAGTGGGACAAAGGCCCAAAAATAGGGATGATATTTAAATATTGCTCTCACAAACTTAGAAAGTTCATGGAATAACAGGTTTTGAATTAGCATGAATTCTCTGAAAGTTATGAAGTTCAAAATGCAAATGTTCTGTCATTATTTTCTAACTTCAGTCTTTAATTATTTGCCACTAACTTGCCAGAAAACCACAATTTTATGAAAAATAGACCAAAATTATGAGACAAACATCTGGACATTCTGCAAAAAACTGTACAGTTGAGAGGCATAAAGTCTCACACCAGGATATCTCACGTGGGGTAACTGGCTAGGCTTAAAATGGCCCACAAGGGCAATTAGCCTAGTACCAACCTATGAACCTAGGAACCTATGACTTTTCAGTTAAGAAGAATTACACAAAAGCAGGTGATTCCCAGCCAGTATATCACTGAGGTGCTGGACTGCTTACACAGCTTCATCAGCCAATCGGCTGTAGCCACACCTCTCAACTGGCCAGATTGAGCAAGAATGTCTATAGTTTGGTTCATAATTTCAGTCTGTGCATCATACATCTTGTATTTCACATGTAAATCACTGTGATGATCTGAAGATTTCTGTCACTAAGTAATGATACAATATATTTCAGTGTCAGACATCATATATGTCAGAAAATGTCTGCTAAAACAAATCCTGTTACACTAGCAACTTTCCACATTAATAAGACCAATATTTACAGTATCTCCCTATGTTTGGGCCATTGTCCCCCCATTTTGGTAGGCAATCTCCAAATTCTTTGGACTAACAGGTTGAGAGGTATGGCTGTAGCACACAAAACCCCAGACTGGAGTACAATTATCTCTGGAATGGAGTCCCACTCTTACTATAGGAGGTCATATTGGACATGCTCCTACACTTAGAGAATTACAACCCATGTCTAAACCCACATTGGGCTATATAACTGTATTGTGCAAAGATGTCTTTGCATACAGACAGCTATGTACACCTTAACTGACTCTACCCACACCCATCAGACAAGATTACCCTTAGCTAGCTGTAAGTAGCCTATATGTGCTATATCTGATTTGTTGCATGTGATACACAGACATATACATGGGTAACATATAACAATATTTCAAGCATACACACATATAGACTTGGGGAATAGAGATAGACAGTGATATAGAGACACCGGGAGACACACACAGAGAGTGAGTCATAGACAGGGATACCCTGAAAGGCAAAGATTGATGTCCTGCTGTGGACAGTTGCATACCAGTTGTAAACTGTGCCAGCATGAAGGTGAGTTCCATTGTGTAATAGTACTGAGGTAGGGGTTGTAATATCACATCACCTGCCTTTGTGTGTGTGTGTGTGTGTGTGTGTGTGTGTGTGTGTGTGTGTGTGTGTGTGTGTGTTTTTGTAGGTTAAAGTATTATGAGGCCTTTCCCACTCAGTATACTTCCCATTGCCCTACTTTACAAGATCTGCTGATGTCATTCACCTTAGACGGACCTCTGGACACTTGTCAGCCCTATAAGCTATGTGGCGCATGCAATAACTGCATAACACTATAGTATAAATAACTAGATATGTAGGGGTTATAATGTCAGTCTTGGCAAACGTACGTGTGTGTGTTTATAGGCTAAAGATTTTTTGGCCATTCCCACCCACTACACTTCCCATTGCTCTACTTTAGCAGTCCTACTGATGTAAGTTACCTTAGAAGTACCTTTGGACAGCCATCAGCTCTATAAGCTCAGTGCCGCAGGCAATGACTATGTAACAATGTAGTACAAATAACTAAATAGGTAGGGGTTCTAATCAAATTTCTGGCAAGTGTGTGTATGTTTGTAGGTTTAAGTGTTTTGAGGCCTTTCCCACCCAGTACACTTCCCATTGCCATACTTTACAAGGGCTGCTGATGTTATTCACCCTAGAAGTACCTTTGGACAGCCCTCACCACTATAAGCTCTGTGACACATGCAATAACTATATAACTGTATAGAACAAATATATAGACAGGGGTGCTAATCTCAGTTCTGGCAAGTGTGCGTGTGTGTGTGTGTGTGTGTGTGTGTGTGTGTGTGTGTGTGTGTGTGTGTGTGTGTGTGTGTGTGTGTGTGTGCGTGTGTGTGCGTGTGTGTGCGTGTGTGTGCGTGTGTGTGTGTGTGTGTGTGTGTTTGTAGGTTGAAGTGTTTTGAGGCCTTTCCCACCCATTATACTTCCCATTGCCATACTTTACAAGGGCTGCTGATGTTATTCACCTTGGGAGCCTCTTCAACCCTATAAGCACTGTGGCACATGCGACAACTGTGTAACACTGTCGTACAAATAATTATATAGGTAGGGGTATTGAACTCAATACTGGCAACTGTGATTTTATTGGTGTGTGTGTGTGTGTGTGTGTGTGTGTGTGTGTGTGTGTGTGTGTGTGTGTGTGTGTGTGTGTGTGTGTGTGTGTGCCAACCATATCCTCTGTGTGTATTTGGGGGAGAACTATATCCTCTGGGGGTGTGGGTTATAACATTATACCATTTTGAGGCATGTTCCACCCAGTACACTTCCCACTGCCCAACTTTACATGGCCTGCTGATGTCATTCACCTTAGAAGTACATGTATACACTCTTCAGCCCCTATAAACTCTCTGGCGCATGCAATAGGTTCATAGATTCATAGGTTGGTACTAGGCTATCGGCCCTAGGGCCTATACAGGCTTAGCCATAACAATTCTCTGGCTATTTCTTCCCACAATATTTACTTCCCTGGACCCCTGTCTAGCAGGGCGACTGACGTGATCCCCGGGGTAAATTTCCTATCTCCCATCCAATCATCAAAGTTCCTTTTGAAGAGTGCCAAGGAGGTGCTCTGCTTAACATGTATGGGCAGTCTATTCCAGACTATGGGGAGTCTCTGGGACAGGAACCTATCCCTCCAGCATATCTTGTTCATTGTGATGACAAGGTTTAGGTCCCTGAAGCATGTGGCTCTGATGGATTGGGATTTCTTTAAGTGTAGCATGTCCAACAGCTCTGGGTTTGACATGGTCTTGTATATTAAGCAGAGATCATGTCTGAGTAGACAATATGCCACAGAGTATAGCTGGAGTTTTTTTAGTTGGTCAGCATAGAGCATCTCTTTTAGGCCTGTGATTCTTCTAGTGAGGTGTTTCTGCAGCCTTTCCAGTTGTTGCAGATGTCTTGTGAGGTACGTACCAAATGTGGCATTGTACTCTATGATGGGTCTAATCAGGGATGAGTACAGTGGGACAATGACCTACTTTTTTCTGGATGAAAAGCTCTTAGTGATGAGGTGTGCCACATAGAAGGATTTTCTGACTGTTGTGGCAATGTGGTTATCGAAGGTGAGACCACTGTCCACCTGTGTTCCTAAGTCTCTTATCACACTTTTGGTGTTTAGTGTACTGCCACCTATGTGGTAATTCATGGGTACATGTTTTTCCCAAAGGGGATAACTATACACTTCTTGACATTGAGCTTGAGCCCATGGCTCTGGCACCAAGCATCTGTTTTTGTAAGGCCCTTTTGTAGAATATCCACATCATTTGGGGATTCAATAATGGCTCCCAGTTTGCAGTCATCTGCAAACTTTGTTAGAGTCCCTTAGTGTTGGCCTGTGCTTCAGAAAAGTAGATGTCAAACAAGAGGGGTCCCAGGACTGAACCCTGAGCTACTCCACTTGTCACTTGTCTGGAGCTGGATTTGGAGTCGGCTACTTTTACAATGTTGGTTCTGTCAGTAAGCCAGTTGGCAACCCATCGAGTGACATAGGCATTTATGCCCAGCTTAGTAAGTTTATCTATGATTCTAGAGTGGGGGATGGTGTCGAAGGCCTTGACAAGGTCCAAATAGGCTGTGTGGACCACCTTACCCTCATCCACGGCTCTGGAGACTGATTTGAAGAAGTCACTCAGGACCAGGAGACATGATCGGCCCTTCATGAACCCAAACTGGGTGGGGTCCAATGTTTGAAGGTTGCCAATGTCTTTGTTTATAAGTTCCATGATAATACATTCCATAGCCTTGCAGATCAGGCTCATCAGATTGATGGGATGGTAGTTCCCAGGATCCAAGATAGATCCCCCCATGTGGAGTGGGATAACTTTAGCTGTGCACCACTCAGTGGGCACAAAGCCTGAGGTGAGGCTTTGATTAAACATGACACTTAGGAGAGGTGCCAGTTAATTTTGTAGTTCATGTAGTACACAGCTTGGGATGTTGTCTGGTCCCATGGATGCTGTATTCTTAGCCTTGGAGAGTGCGTTTTTTACCTGTGTGGCAGTGATTACCAGAATTTGGCAATCTTTTGGTATTGAGTTGAGCCCTTTTTGGGGTGAAAGGGGGGTGAAGTTGGCACTGAATCAATCTGCCAGGATATTGGCAAAGTCCTTGGGATCAGTATATGTAATGCAATTCTGTTGTAGCTCAGAGCAGATCTGAGCATTGCCATTTAGATTCTTGACATAGCTATAGAATGCCTTGTGGTTATCTTTGGAATCTTTGGCAATTTTATTTTCATAAAATAACTGTGTAATACTATAGTACAAATAATTACATAGGTAGGAGTTCTAATGTCAGTACTGGCAACTATAGTACTGCATGTGCTTGTGTGTGAACCATATCCCCTGTGGCTGTTGTGTGTGTTGGTTGTACCATTTCATTTTAAGGCCTGTTGTCTCCCTCTCCATGGCATTACTTTAAGGAGGCAGGTAATGGCATCTACCTTACATGCACCATGTTAAACTCTACAGGCCATACCAGTCATCTGTACAGATGTATATGGAATATCCAGATGTTTGCAACCTATATGTGGTCTGTGTCCCCTAACAATGGGCATGTATGAGTAATCATTGCAAAATATGTCAGTTACCATAGTGACAGATATGTCAGCATCAGACTTTGTACCTGTCTGAAACAGTATGCTGATACAAACTCTGTTATTTTAACACTTGTCCAGATATGTAAGAGCAATATATGAGACCAGTTGCTATTTTGGGTGTTTTATCGCACCTTCCATGAAGGCATTCCCAACATTACTTGTTGTAAGAGGTAGTAAGTTATGTCCCCAGCATATAATCTCTGTGGTGCATGTAATATGTACGCAGCATTATAGTACATACAAGTGGATACGTAGGGTTAGTAATCTATTGGCAACTGTGCATGTGTTTCTGTATGCATATCACCTCTGGCTGCCTTTACAGTGTGTATGCGATGGTTATGCCATTTTGTGTGCCTCTTCCACCCTGTTAACTCCCCCATTGCCTACCTAGTTGCAACCCCTACAGATGTCATCCACCTTATAAGCACAGTTACACAGTTCCTAACACAAAGGCACTGTGGTGCATGCAATCATCATATTACTGTGTATTGTACATAAATAGATAGGTGGGTCATCTAATATGAGAAGTGTCAACTCTGTGTGCATGTGTGTTTCAATGCATGTCCCCATGCAGCAGTGTGTGTTTCAAGTGACTCTACCATGTTAAGGGCCTCTGAACCCACCATTGGCAATCATAGTCCCTGCAATTTGTACCCACTTGAATAGTAGTTGCAGACACTGCAACACTACATTACCTCTGTGGTGTTTCTGTTATGTATCTAGCAGTAGTGCTTGTAAAACTGGGCAGATAGAGGTTCGGCTATCAGCGGGGGCAGGTCATGAATGTTTGTGTGTGTGTGTGTGTGTGTGTGTGTGTGTGTGTGTGTGTGTGTGTGTGTGTGTGTGTGTGTGTGTGTGTGTGTGTGTGTGTGTGTGTGTGTGTACATGTACCAGCATACTTCTCAACCACTCACAGAAAGATATCTGGTTAAAGTCATATGGGAAGCTGTAGCAAGCAGCAAACATTGAGTACACCCTTCACATATTGCTGTGACACACATGGGAAATAGATAGCAGAACAGGTCATGCATTTGAATGCACCTTCCAAAGGATATGTGTTGTTACACGGCAATATCCGTCATTAATCTGCAATGCCAGTTTGTCATGATCTTCTAAAACGCTGGCCAGAAAACCACATGTTTATGACAGATGGAAAGAAATTCAGTTTGTCATGATCTTCCAAAACATTGGCCAGAAAACCACATGTTTATGACAGAGGGAAAGAAATGATGTGTCAGACATCAGGACACTCTGTAGACATATGTAGAGGTCAGAGGTCTGGCCACCATGTGTACCCATACCTTCCAAGCTCTTAGAGCAAGAAATGTTTACAAAGCCAAAAATAATGAGGTGTCAAAAGTCACATAATAGGGACACTTTTCAAATATTGCTCCTACAAACTTATAAAGGTAATAAAATAACAGGTTTTGCATTAGCATAAATAGTCTGAAAGGTATGAAGTCTGCAATTCATAATGGCTGCCATTATTTTATACATCAACCCGCAATGATTTGGCAGCAATTTGCCAGAAAAAACACAGTTTTATGAGAAAATGGACCGAGACTATGAGGCAAGAATCTGGACATTCTGTGGAAATCTGTACAGTTGAGAGGTATGTCTGTACCACCCTGCAGGTTGCAGTCCATGTTTGGTAAGGTGTAACCTGTGACAATTGAAACAGTGAAAAGAGGTCCCAAGGTTGTAGGACAAGAACCATGTCATACAGTTCTGTACTGATTGCATAGAGCAGTTATTGCATATCAGAAGCACCTTAATGTTATGAGAAATACTGTAAGCTAAGGTAATGTCACACAAAGTAGGTGTCATAGTAGAAAACCAGAGGAAGTTCTGTGTGTTGCACTTGCTGGGGGCATGCTATGTCCTTCCAACTGTCACATTACTATAAGTTATGTCCCACACTCCACATTTGATAATGTCACACACACATTGTGTGCTGCCTATGTGTGTGCAATATGGTGACATGTGAAGGCCCTGTGGCTACCTGGTGCCCACAAGATAAGTGAATCTATTGGGGTTAAAGTAATGGCTAGGCTTGTGAGGGACCTAGTGCCAGTATTCAAGTAACCTCCCTTGTATGTATGAGCCTGTGGTACTACAGAACACCCAGGTGACATGTATGAAGGCTAGCTGGCTGTGTCAAGGGGTATGTATGCAAGGTCACACTGTCTGCCCCCATTGTCCTTCACACACTGTTGCATGCATACACACCTGGTAAACATGTACATATACAGCTGTACCTTGGCTATTAAAAGGTCACTGTGTTCCCACTCCGACATGCTCATTATTGGTAATGTCAGCAGGCCCACAGCCTGCAGACACACAGACACCTGGAACACAAACAGAATACAATATGTGAGACTACAGTCAGTCAACAGTACTAACAGCAATATTGCATCATGGCTAAAAAGGTACATACACTTTGATGTGTATCCATAACAATTGCCAGCAGACAGCACCTTACACAGTATTACATTACTACACTGTACTATATTCACCCTGTGCATCAGACCCATATTAGCATGTCCCTGCATTGATGGTATGGATAACAGGGATGTGGCACAGGTATCATCTTATGCACAGGGTATGATGTGGGTTTGCCAGAGACCTAGGGTGGGCCATACGGTTGACATCATGTGTGTGTCTGTATGTCTGGAGGGGTGTTGTTCAACCTTGGCCATGCAGAGGAGCTGTGTGTGTCTAGTGGTGACCTGCCTGTGATAGAGATGTGTGAATGTTTGTATGCACACAGTCAAGCCATGTGCTTGCCCTATACAGGGGTATATTGGACAGCTGTGGACCATAAATGTCAGGATGTACAGCTTACCATCTCTGGCCATAGACATGGGAACCGGTTCTGCCAGGAGTCTCACTGGCACCACCAGGCCCATGGCCAGATGCAGTACTACTCCCCGATAGTGACTGCTGTCTTCTGTGTCTGTGTCCCTGATGGGACCGGCCAGAACCATGTGCCCATGGTCTGCTCCTTTGTGGTGTGGACAGTACCCTTCATTTGGTAGTGCTGGTGGTACTGCCACTACGGGAGTTTGAATGTGCATGGCAACGTGGACTCTCAGCTGATCTTGTTGCTGACCTATGTCCATGTGGCCGACGCCCTACTCCCACCACATGCTCAAGCAAAGACATTGCCCAGTTGAGCAATGACAATGTCTCACCCCACCGTCTATCCACAACATCAGCATAATAACGTATGGTGTCACCAAGGCCGTGGAGGTTATCACACATGGCAGTGAGTGTTGCATTCATGACCCTGAGCATCTGTCTGGTGTTGCTTTCAGAACATGCCTGTGCCTCCATGACTGACCCAAACATGCATCTGGTAACACTTGCTGTGATACTTGTGACAGTGGCTTGATGGGCAGCAGTCCTCCTTTGAGCACCCCTGTCCATCTGCCTGTGTGGGACCTCACCTGCTCTCTGGCTATGGCTAGTGTCTACACTCACACTTGCCATAGTCACCACACCTGCCTGTTCCATGCCACTGCCCTCCAACTGTCCATTATCTGTGACTGCTGGGGACTGGGTATGTGTGGGCATACTGACTGTGTGTGGGGACATTGTGGGTGAAAGTGGGATACCAACCAATGGCACAGATTCAGCCCCCAACAACCTCACCTGTGCCTCATTATGACCACCATCATCATCAGAGTCTGCAAAGACACTGGCATCAGGTTGTGAGAGGGAGAGACACCAATCCCCATGTTCACCTGTGAGGGAAAGAAAACATATGTAAATTAATACCTGCACTATGTTTGCTGATACGCACACACACACACGCGTGCACGCACACACACACACACACACACACACACACACACACACACACACACACACACACACACACGCACAGACACATACAGGTGAGGTGGCACAAAGGCATTATACAGACCACACAATTTCTGAATGATAACATGCATGACACACATTCAAACCACAACAGACACACACTGGACAGGCCCTCAGCAGCATGCAGTGCAGCTATGTCCACTTAATGTTGCTACTAATATACACCTCTGAGATACATGAGGAGTGGTAGTAGGTGATGGACCTTCACTTAACACACATTGCACTCGTGTACACAGTATTGATGTACCCTTGTATAGCACAGTGACAACACCTACAGAAATGTAACAGGTCCTGAGAATAGGCTCCTGTGATGACCACTGTGGTGCACTGTAGTTAACCCCACCACAAGTGAACATGCACATATTTCAATATGGCTAAGAGTAACAGTTGTGTACATGGAAAAATGCATGCCCTTAACATGCCTAGGGTATTGGTGAGCCACATCAAGACATTTCCATAGTCACTGGCTTCAGGCTGCTGTTCCCCAGCCAGAGCAGAGGGACCTATGTAGTTGTGGGTGAGAGGTATTGTCAGCACACTGACATGTGGCATTGGTACAGGATAAATTATGCATTTCTGAACATGCACAGTACGAGCTCTGATACTACACAATTTGCTGTCATTCACTATAGATGTGAACCTATGTGCATTACAAAACTCCACCCACAAATGCATTTTGGCTTGACATATGCATCTAGATACTCTAGGGATGCCAGTATGAATGATACAGTATTGAAGTGACGTCCACTGGAGCCTTACCTGGACGCTCCTCACCCGTTTCCTGGGTGCCACCTACCTTCATGACATAAGTGCGTACAGTTTCCCAAGATGTGATGGCTACCCCAAGGTTGCCGAGGAACTCCTCTGTTGGTGTCAGTGGGGCCTGCTTAGCAGGACACCCATCTGTGGCTCTACGGTCCCTGGCCACAGCTGCAGCCCTTTGTTGGGCATGTTGGATAACCGCCGTGACCCTGTGTCTGACCTGCTCATAGGTTAACCCATGCTGACTCAGATTGTTAACATTTGCCACTAGTTCGGTCCACAGGGTGGTCCATCCTTGCAGCTGCTGTCTGCTCATCCTGAACAGGACTGTGTGATGCAGCCTTATGGCATTGAGTATTGCGGCAGTCTCAGCATCATGAAAGGCTAGTTGCCACTGTGAAGACATCCTACCTGAAACACATGAACAGGGAAACACATCACAGGACCTCATACATTGGGCACCATATGTACAGATACTGCACATCCATGTTTGCAAGCACTATCCACCTCTAACACCCACATCATACCCCTGCCATCTATCAGCACAGTATGTGTTTGGGTAGTTTCACCATACTGGAATTACAGCATGCATTGCACTCCTAATCCTGATGTTTCATGTTCTCCCCAATGAGGACCATTGATGTGCATAATCCTCCATTCATCATTCACATCAGACAGCACATGGAGCCACTGAGGACATCACAGAAGTTCCCTACCAGGACATACCAGCCCCTCAGACATCTACTGGACACCTATAATTTATGAGGCCAACCCTCTACCCAGTGTCATACATACCCCTCAAGAGTTACCTCACTCTGCCATGCCAGGCAATCACAGACTCCACATTGCTGGGACTGCTGCATGAGTGTAGGTCATGCTCAACTCTGTTAATACACACACATACACACACACACACACACACACACACACACACACACACACACACACACACACACACACACACACACACACACACACACACACACACACACACACAACCTACACCTGGTGAATGACCTGGACTGGCCTTGTTGACAGCTTGGATGTGTGTCACACACAATCACCCTGTGGGGGGAATGGGCACCCTGTCTACATCAGGCAGAGTAGCTACCTACACCTTTGCAGGCATAACATGGATATTTAATGGCACATACTCCCTTGGGATACCAACTGTGTCCCTGTTTGGATGGGGACATCAGCTGCTGCCTTGCATACACATGGGCTAGCATGTGGCCTAGGGATATGGCTGCACAGGGCCCACATCCTAGTAACCTGGTATGGTACGTGGAATACCATAAGTGGCCTGTCTGCTGTGACATACTGTGTTGTTAGGTGTCCACACACATTATTGCCATCAACGTCTGGGTGTCTCCTATGAGCAGTGCTACAGTACCATGTATTCAAGCCTAAATCCCACAAATAGGTGAGTGCTCCTGGAGGTGTATGTGGACATTCCAGGAACATCTGAGCTACACAATAACTGAGATCAGTGCATATGTGTTGTTGGGTGACCTCCTCAAAGGAGTCTGAAATCTTCAACACCCAGATGTTTGTGGAATGCATACATGTGCCTGAAAGATGTAAATCCCCCTTACAGGCAAATGTATTTCTGCATACCAGTTGAACAATACATGATGTTTCTCTACATAGTTTGGGGAATGTGTCTGTGGCATGCCAGACCCCTGGGCGCACAGTGATGGTACCTGGGTATCTGGTACTGTATCCATCCCTTTACATTGTATGCTCAGTATGTATGCACTGCTGCTGACCAAGTGCCAGCATCCACCCACTACTACTACTTATAACTCACTGTCCTGCTGCAGGGGTCACCAGGTATGCTAGCAATAGGTGTGAGGCAATCAGATATAGGTGTGGAGTACACAATCACCTAGACAGAGTATGTCAGGAATGGTCTAGGAGACCTGGACAATCTGTGAAATAACCCTATATGACATTGTCAGACTGAGAGGGGCTCAATGATGGCACACAATGTGATATGTCATCTCTATCCACCAGTACGTACTGTCAGTGTGTCACCCCTGCACTGGCCCAATCATCAGGGAGCCTAAACACTCACCACTACCACCAGTGAGGGATGTACACAATGGCAGGATGACAAGTACATGCACATTAAAGTACAATTACCCTTCAGAGCACACAGAGGTCACAGTCAGTGTGGGGATCATTTCTCCCTCTCTGTCCACAGCCCCAGTAACACTCCACACTGGCACACCTATGAGGTTAACATCTCAGCAGAGCAGTCAATCCAAAACATCTGTCAGCCTCTCTGTCCAACCAGTACTTCAGATCCCTGGCCAAGTAGCTGACACACACACTTTGCTATTTGAGTTTTGAATCACACACACACACACACACACACACACACACACACACACACACACACACACACACACACACACACACACACACACACACACACACACGCACACTCCTGTTAAAGTCTGACACAACTTTGCTACCTATGGGCACTTCAGCCAACACTTTAAGGTAGTTCTGACTGCCACAGTCCATCTCTTTAACAGCTACTGTAAGGCGCTCAACAAAGGATGACAAATCCTACTGTGTGATGAGCCTGTTAGCAACATAGTAAGTGTGACCAAGACCAAGGCTATTTGCTATACAGACCAGACTCAATGACAAGGTGTAACGATATGTGATATAACTCATAAAGGAACAAGAAAATACTCTATCAATGCAGTAATTGCACAGTTCAGACTCACAGGGATTCATTTATGACAACATTGCAGGACTGTCTGCAATACATACAGGAAATGTGTAAAGTACTAGGTGCATAGGTTCATAGGATGATACTAGGCTATTGGCCCGGATGTCCTCATAAGCCTAGCCCAGATTTTTGCACATGTCCCTTCAAAGTCAGCACCAGTTTCCCCTGTTCAGCTGGGACACAGGTGGAACCCCAGGGTTGTCTTTTGTATTTCCCATGCAGTCATCCAGCTTCTTCTTAAAGAAGGTTAGATCGGTACTCTGCTAGACATGGGGAGGGAGTGTATTTTACAGACAGTGTATTGTATGAGACACAAATATATCCCGCCAACAAGTACTATTCATGTCACAGACCAGGTGAGGGCCTTGCGTGTGGGTTGCATGAGTGGGGTTTGTCTTATGGATATGCAGAAACTCCATCAAGGCTGGTTTGGGAATGGCATTGTTAGCCAGACACACATCACCTATGATCAGTCTGTCTGAGACTGAGTAGAGCGACAGGGCTTTCAGCCTATCTGTATAGGATAAGTGTTGCAGACTCTGGATTTTCCTGGTCTGGAACCTCTGTGGTCTCTGCAACTGCTACATGTGGTTGGCATGATGCTTGCCAAATTAGCCATTGTACTCAGTAATGGGTCTGACAAGGAAGGAGTACAGGGATGCTCTGGCCTCCTGGTTCCTGGATGACATAACCTTATTTGTGAAGTGGGCCATGTAGTCAGCTTTCCATACAATGGCACCAATGCGGTGAATTGCTATCAACCTTGGTGCACAAGTCACCTCATGCCTGATTGCATGCTGAGTATATTGTTATTACTGTCATAACTAGTGTGGATGACATCTACCACAACAGGGATAATGATGCATTCCCTGGCATTCAGTTTGAGGCAATGCTTCTGGCACCAGTCATTAATTTGGGTAAGGGTCTCTTGGAGGATACTCACATCACTATGGGGATGTAAGACAGTGGCCAGCTTGCAGTCATCTGTAAACCTGGTCAGCCTCAGGCCAGTGGTTTTGTCTTGCACCTCAGAACATTATATCCCTAACAGTAGAGGCCCCCAGACAGATCCTTGGGGTACACTGCTATTTAAGGGTGTACTACTAGAAGTGGCTTCCACTACTTTGACTGAGTGGGTACTACTAGACATCTGGACAAAGCCACACATAAATCGGGGGCAAAGGCCCAAAAATAGTGACACTATAAATATTGCTGTAACACACTTAGACAGTTGATAGCAAAGTAGGTTTTGCATTCACAGGAGTACTCTAAAGGATATGCTATCTGACATTCAAATGTATGCTATTATGTTATGGCTTCAGTCTTTACTGATTTGCCAGTGATTTGCCAGACAAAACACAACTGTATGAGAAAATGACTACAAATATGAGGCAAACATGTGGTCAGTCTGCAAAACTCTGGACAGTTGAAAGGTATGAGCTCAGTATATAAAATACAGTTCAATGCACACTTACGCACCAGTTGTTTACTATGCACATACCCTAGATAGGTCTCTTAAATTTGTAAGACAAGCATATGTATCATAGTAGTATTCACAAGTGACATATGAATATTTACAACATCCCAGGTAGCTGGCCTGGCAGTGTCACAATCAGTATTGTACAACAGATCCTCCAGTAGTAATCATATGCGAGCTGACCTTTGCTGGGGTGACTCAGGGGACAGAGCTGTGATCTATGTCACTGCAGACAGAGCCAGCAGGGATGGCCGTAGGTACTGGACAGCAACATGTCAGTCCAGTAAGTCTTGTTGAGACCTGTTGTTTAACTTCCTATTTCCCATTATTGGATCCCCCTTCTGCATTCCATTACATACTTAATTGTTTGACATTGTTATAGTGCTGTAGTGTTTTCTCAGAGTAATCCAGAAGTGTAGCTTTCTGTAGTCACAGTCTGTCTTTGCATAGAAAGGTACAGACCTGTTTTGCATAGGCAGCAGCTTGCCTTTTGTAGGTAATGCTCATGAGCAGGTGATGACCTGTGCACCAGTTGCTGTCTTCCACTTGCTAATTGCATCCAGAACAGCTGTGTTGTCATTCCATTAACCAATGGCATGGCAACACAGTGCTATAATTAAGTCCTTCATGTGGGCCTTGTCCCTTTTCCTTGCCTGTGAGGAGAACATTATGGAAGTGTAGGAACTACAGCATCACCTACCCTCTGTGAAATGTGGAGAAAGCCCTACAAAATGGGGGACAAAGTTCCAGAAGTAGGGACAGATTATAAGTATTGCTGTTATGCAGTTAGAAACTTGCTAGATTAACAGGGTTTGGCTGAACATGCATTTTCTGCCTGACATTGATATGTATATGATATACCGCTCAACTGTCCAGATTTTATATACGTTGTTATATACTGTCCAGAGGTTTGCCTCTTATGTTTGATCTGTTCCTTATACAATTGTTTTTGGCAAATCACTAGGATGATCTGAGGATTGAAGTCACTAAATAATGACATCCATTTGTGTTTCAGACTTCATATCCTTCAGAAAAATTTATGTTAAAACAAACCCTGTCACTCCAGCAAATTTTTCAGTTTATGTCACCAGTATTTAAAATATGTCCCTATTTTCGGGCCTCTGTCCCCCAAGTATGTCAGGCTTTGTCCAGATGTCTTGCACTAAGAGGTTCAGAGGTATGGTATATCATTATTTAGTGACTTCACTCCTGATGTCATCCCAGTGATTTAGCAGAATCCTAGAAATGTTATGAGGAAGAGGCCATAAATATGGCCCCAAACCCTGGACATTCTGTGCAAATCATACAGTTGAGAGTTACATATGTCTGGCCATTGTTAACAGACTTTCAAGATTGTGTAGCAGTGTAGTGTGTAAACATTTGTTGGGCTGAGTAGGGAGAAGGGCAGATGTGAGTGTCATAGATCCTTTTCTATCTAATTGTGCATGCTGCTACAGTTGCTGGTGGTCTATCAGCTGTATAAGTTTGTAGGGACAGACTGAGACATGTCCCTTAAAACCTCAGGATTCCAAGTACACTGTGACTTGGGACAGTATATGTAGGAGTAGTGTGTGAAGGGCAATCAGGAATGTTTGTTCAAAGAGTCATTATACTCTAGAGGTCAATTGGCTTACTGGTATGTTGGTTTGACTGTAGTGGAAATGGTTGTGAGTAGACATTTCTCATCGATGTCTGTTTTTCCCTACTGTTACATCCCTATAATGCATGATATATTTGCAAATGTATGAGCAATTCCCTAGAGCTGATTTGGTGTAGTGTTGCGTTGGTCTGACTGTAGTTCAGAAGGTGCTGGGTGAAATGGTTGGCAGCTCTCAGTGTTATTTCCCTAATGCTGCATGACTGCACTCATACCTCTCAACTGTCCAGATTTTTATAGAATGTCCAGATGTTTGGCTCATATTTTTGGTCTATTCCCCATAACTGTTGTGGATTTCTGACAAATCACTGGGATGATGTGAGAAGTGAAGTCACTAAATAATCACAAACATTAGTGTTTCAGACTTAAAATCTTTCAGAAAATATATGTTAAAACAAACCGTATTACTCTAGCAACTTTCTAAGCTTATGAAATCCATATGTAAAATATGTCCCTATTTATCGGATTTTCTCCCACCACTTTGTCAAGCTCTGTCCAGATTTCTCGCACTAAGAAGTTGAGAGCTATAACTGCACTATATCATATATATATATATATATATATATATATATATATATATATATATATATATATATATATATATATATATATATATATATATATATATATATATATATATATATATATAAAATGTATATATATATATATATATATACATATATATATATATATATACACAGAAGCATTACTAATTCTACGTAGTTTCTTCCCTAATGTTAGATGACCATAATGCATGATATATTTACTGAAGCAATGATAATTTGCACAGCTTATGTGGTGCAGTGGTAGTTGCACTGACTGCAGTGCATGCTGTCCTGGGTTTGCGACTTGGCAGGGCTGATTATTTTATTGCTAGGCAGAACAGTGGCTGAATGTGATATAGTGATTAAAGCAGTTGTAAGCAGGATTGCACTGGTTTGTGTGATGCTAAGCGATGCCAAAGGTGCTTAGTCCTGCTTGGCATCACTTAGTGCTGCTTATTCCCACTTAAACCCACTCTAATTTAAAAAATAAATAAATAAAAGAAAAAAGGGTGATAGGAAAGTGGTGAAATGGGGGCAAGCAAGGGATAACACATTAGTAAAAGCAGCTCAGGATGAGCAGGATGGGTGTAGGAAAGTATCACAGCCCTACATTTCTTCTGCACCAACAGCTGTGAATGATGTGGAAAATTTGGAATTTACAGCCTCACACCCCACAGGGATGGGTGTTGGCAACATATATTTGCAGAGTAATTTGAGGATAGATTGATTTATGTCACTGTACATGGGGGGAAATGTAGATCTATGTATGGGGCAATGATTTTTTTTTTGTGGGACAGATGCCCTTTTCTTTTTTAAGGTGAGAGTGGGATGGGGAAGGGCTGTAGGTATGTTTGGGGAGGTAGGTTTGGTAGGATAGGTTGTATTCGCAGACAGACAAGATACACAAGACAGCAGACAGGGGCAGTATATGACACATGAAGGGGGTAAACACCTTGGACGGAGAGGGTGGTTGGGAATCAGAGGCCCATGAGCCCCCAAATGGATACAGTGGGACTGAGATCCTTACCCATGGGCAGTCACCACTGCACTTTCATGGCCCCGAAGGTGGCTGTGCTGGGGACTGGACAACAGGAGCAGGTTGCCCCTTGAGGTGTGTCAGTCTGCCCTCGATCTGGCTCAGCCATCCATCCAACTCTGAGCAGATGACAATGCATACCATACCCCAGAACTTCTTGCAGGTGACTGGTTCTTCTCCACAGCTCACCCAGGGGGGACAGGCCCCATCCCATGATGCGGTGCCACCTGATGTTGTTGCAGGACCAGCAGAGAGGGCAGTTCTGGGTTGGGTCCCAAATGTGCTGCGGCCCAGTACCATGGCCAGATGAGGTGGGACAGGTGGATCTGCCGAGATCGGCCTTCCCCAAATGTGCTATGGTGTTGAGGTTTTACAAAATGTATTGGTTAATCATGAACAAAACATTTCAAAATTAGTTATAACAGCATGGATGGGTGTTCCAATTAACCCAGAACAGTGGAATTCACACAATTGCATAGCAAACAGAACACATACATACATATATGGAATAACAGTCCAAATTTTAACAGAATGCCAGTTAAATGTGTGGCAACAGGCCACCAACAATGGTATTTGAAAAAGGTATGTTAATATGTAAACAATTAAATATATGAACAATAATAGAAAACAAGTCCCAACATTAGATTTTGAGAACAACATAGCTGTAGTATATGGATATAATTATTGATGCAGATAAGGGGTGGAGGTAGAGAAAAGAAAGTCCATTAACAACTGTATAGGCTTCTATTTTTTACTACAGTACTGTTCAATACTCTACAGGTCTGCCCTCACTTTACATCTACCTGTGGCCCATAGCTTCTGTAGCACATACATAACTGTTAAACTGTCAAGCTGGAATGGCATGGGGCAAAGTGTGAGTACTCTGGGTACATGACTGGCGGGGACTAGTACATGTCAGAGTTACATATGTGACTAACAAGGTGTAGCCTGCACTGATGTGTGAGTGTGCTACTGGCATTCTTCAACTAGATTCATAGCTGTGTCCAAAGTTATTGGTAACAGTGATCACTAGCCATGACAGCGTGACACTTGAGAGACGTGTCGGGAAGACTGCATGGTGTATGTACCTATCCTGCTGTCTTTTGCAGGCATGGGGTTGGACACTGGAACATTTGGACAGAAAGTTAATTAGTATACCCATCATACAGCTACTACAATAATTTCTTTATCTGTAAAACCCATGGAGAAAATATCTGTTAACACTACTTAATTATTTGTACACATATTCAGGATTACTTGTCTGTAAATATTCACACATCTTAGTTCCATTCCCTGGATTCAAACTATGGTCTGTGTGTGCAAAAATGAAAAATACATCTATTTCTCAACATGCTGAGCTACTGGGGAACCACTGTCTGTTGCTTGACTTATTTCTGCCTAATACTCACTTGGTTAGACAATCTGACCTTGTAATCCAAATGGAGTGTTACCAAAGACTGTAGTGACAGTTGAACATATATGCCTGACAGATGGTTATTGTACTGTGTATTAATCCTTTGAAAGCAGGTGTACACATTTAACTCCTAGGAGATGTGAATATGTGTGATCTGTACAGAATATAGTAGGGTGCTAGATTGCATACCCAACCCATATACATTTGGACATCATATATTTGCAGTCCCCACCTATTACACTCATATTTGCCTGCATCAGCATACCCACATTCAGGACTACATCGATCTGAAATGCAAAGGTCAACACAAGGCAATGTTGCAGGGGACACACTGTAATCCATTACACATTACTAATCAAGGTTCAGATGTTAGTGCAGGACATATTTCATATTTCATTTATATCTTGTTTTACACATTCTATTTCTTCAAAAACAAACACAACAGTTTGTGGTATAAATCTTTATTTGAGTAGCATGACACAGTGCTTTCTTACAGTTGATATTCTACATTCAGTACTACTGCATATCCTGTAGATCAATATTGGTCTGACAAACTTTTTATTTATTCAGTACACTCAGAACACACTATACCTACTGGCAGTAAACAATATACTTCTTCTTATTTATTGCACTATATACTGCAAGATAAATCTGTACTGAACAGACTCTCGACTCAACCTCGCCGATCTGTCAGCATGGGTCTCAAGATTGCTAGCTCTCTCCTCTGCAGCTGTAGGGGAAAAAACATTAAGCACACATGTCTATCAAATACTCGGGCTAGATTTTGGTACTGATATGAGTGAGATACTTACTCACTACTGGGTCATCCCCATCTCTAGCTTCTTGGACCCACTGGGCCAAAAGCAACCCCTGCCTACCAGTTAGGTCAGCATAATGATGCCGTACCTGCTCACCAGTTCGAGGGATTCCAATAGCACAGGTGAGATCATGTGTCAAATGGTCCCAGGCCTCCACTTTGTACTGTGAGCCCTGGTACTGGCCCTGCAGCAGTCTGTGGCCATGGTCTTTAACAAGGAGCCCAGCCATGACCCTGGACTCTAAGATGCCCCAATGCTGCAACTGAAAGAATGCTCCCTCTCCAACACCAGACATAGTTCCTGCAGAGATCAAACTACAACAGGTTTTGGCTGTATTCCTGCCTGTGTGGTTTAAATAAGGCCATATTCCCACCATTTGCTGTCATTTGACTATTTTTAAAAATGCTAAGCATAGCTCAGTGGTGCACAAACCCACTAAGCTGAGTTGAGCAGTGCTTAAAGGGACAAATTCTGAGCAGTGCTTAGTGGTGTGCAAATCCACTCAGCTGGGCTGAATACTGCTTAAATGAGACTTCTAAGCAATCCTCATACCGGCTAAGCAGAGCTAAACACTACTACCCATTGTTCAGTTTTCATTTTAAAAAAATATTTCAGAATTGCAAATTAATTAATCCTTACTGACATATTATTAACTGTATATAATTTCATCTACATGACTTCCCTTATGTGCTTTCATTACATTACCTTGGGGTGTGACTATACTGTATGGGGCACTTGTGTTTACATGGGTGATTTCATATGTTATATCCACTGACACTTCAATTTTGGGCCAGCTACACTACCCTGGTTAACAAATGTCAATTACTACATCATTTAAAAAATAAAAAATAATTTTAACAATGCTTTCCCATGTAAAAATGAAGGGCCTCTCCTGGTACTAGAACTATGAACTACTATACCCAAAACCAGAATTCTAACCACTACACTATCTCACTGTTGAAAATTTTAGCTATACGTTTGTATTTAGCTCATATAAGATGTTTAAGCAATGCTGATCAAAGCACTGCAACATGCAAACCTGCTCAGCTCCACTTAAACTTCACTTATAATGGAAAAACAATAATGCAACCACTTTAATTACATATGTTAATACTTATGCTGATTCATATTTGGTAATGCACTACCTATCATTATATCAACTTTCTAAGTATGTATAAGCAATATGTTTTAAATTTGCCCTATTTATTTTGGGACCTTTGTCTCATCTTTATTTCATTGCTTTATCCAGATTTCTTGATGGAAGAGGTTGAGGTGTGTGCATACCTCTCACCTGTCCAGATTTTCCCAGACTGTCCAGATGTTTGTACCATATTTTTGTTTTGTTCCTCATAAAATTTGTGGTTTTCTGCAAATCAATGGGATGATCTCATGATTGAAGTCACTAAATAATGACATACATTTGAGTTTCAGACTTCCAATCCTTCAGAAAATATATGTTAAAACAAACCCTGTTACTCTATCAACTTTCTAAGTTTATAAGAGCAGTACTTAAAATATGTCCCCATTTTTGGACCTTTGTCCCCCATTTTGTTGGCCTTTGTCCTGATTTTTGGCACTAAGAGGTTGACATGTATGGCTGTGTGCCTGAGGACACAATTGTACTGTAAAGTGCTGTATGGCACTTTCACAATGCAGGGTGCTTGTGACAGTACCTGTCACAAACCCCTTGCATTTATTTCAAGTCCTAATACCTATTTCAGTGTCTGCAGACAGTGTTTTATTGTTAGCAGTTGCTTTCAGTGTCCGTGGACACTGAAAGCATTTAAAAAGAGCAGTATGGGATTTTGACAGTGCAGAGGGTGTGTTGGATCTGCGACCACTACTGCAACACCCCCTTGCACTCATTCACTGTTCATGTCTGCAGATCCATCTCAGTAGCACACCTTCATTAATATGAAAGTTGTGCTGCTGAGAAGGGGATGCGGATGTGAACACCATTCACGCTGTGTAAGAATAATACTATTCCTACATGGAGTTTATTGAATCCTGGGGCATGTCTTGGTAAATGCACAGATGTTTGCATTTCCAGAGTGAGGAGGGCTTGGAGGGAGTTTACCATTTTGTTTGGGCTCCTGGCAATGAGCAGTACAACCTTGAGGTTCAGTTGTGTTGATTTTGCTATGTCAGTGGTTTGTCAATTTGGCATTGCCTAGAAAAGGCTCTATGGGGGAGGATAAAGTTTTAATCAGTATTTGAAAGCCTAGAGAGGACATGTGCAGGCCATCCTTCACAATGCAACATGGTCTATTAACCATATCTTCTCATGCTGACAAATATTTGATTCCCTTATAATGACACCAGTAACTCAGCTAATTACTAAAATTAATCATCCTTTGTTGATTTTTCTGGCATCATCCTTGGTTAATGTAATATGCTGCTAAGTGCTCGACTGATACCAGCCTGAGACTCATAGTCAGAGAGATGTATAATGTCTCTCTTCATATAGTCTAGGGTGGTACATCTCAGGTTATTTACTCCCACATGGACTAAGATGGAATCATACTTTTACCTGTGCTGTAGTAACTTCAGTGCATGCATACTTTGGTGGATCCTGGCTCTAGATAGGAAACTGTTAACTTCTCATTGTTTAGCCTGGCTAGAAGGGGATCAATATGTCTTACAATGGAGCCCCATGTGACTTAATTCCTAGGAAGTGTGTTTGCTTGCCCAATGGACTTTGTATTTGGGGCCGCAATGAGGCTGTATGCATGCCATTAGGGGTTGCGTTTGTTGAGTGCTTTTAGGTTCTAGGAGGTCTTTTTTATTAGGAAAATTACATTTCAGTGGCTCAGCATTGCTCTGCATGTGTGTTGTGTGCTATGTGTGGGGAGTGCTGTGTACATGGTTTTGACAACCTGGAGTGTGCTTCTGTCACAAAAGGAAATAATGTCAGCCTAGCTATCCAGAATTATGTAAATAATTCTATGTCATTTATGAATATTAATATGATTTATATAGAAATCTGACAGAGGAAAATACTGCCAGCACATCTGTCTGGAATTTTATAAATGGTTATTTGTCATTTGTGAATATCAACATGATTCATATGCTTGTGTTACAAATGTATTAGAACTGCATGTTATGTGTGTATCAAATTGCTGGTACAGAACTCTGTGTAAAGTACTGAGCTTAAAGATGTATCCACAGTGTATCCTACTGGAAGAAAACAGAAATGTAGATACACTATTATAGCTGTGTAAATGTATATATTTTTAACAGTGAAAACTGGAACATAAAAGGTTAACTTGCAAAACTTTAGGACAATAGCTGAATTAAATTGTTTTATAACCATGTAATAAAATAGATGTCTTCAATGCAGCAAGGAGACAGGATGTCTAAAACTAAGGAGCCTTCTGCATTGTTTTGTAAGTGTTTTATTGTTTTATGTCTTCCAGCAGTTGCAAACATCTGAAGGCTATGTATTTTCACAGGGAGATGCTAAATGCTATCAGTTTCTAGCAATTGTTGAGCCTGGGAACTGAAGTCAGTTGACAAAAAGTGATGTCATACTGCAAGTATCCCCGAAGTAATATTTGATATTAATTTAAGAACTCTCTGAGAGAGTGACTGGGCATTTTGTATTTTGCCTTTGACCTGGCAGCATCAGCTGGAAACATCAACTCACCACATCTGCCTTGCCTTGCTGTAAGTAAGTTAACTAGGGTACAGTAATTCATTTTAGATTCAGTAAGAAATATAGCAAAGATTAGTTTAGATGTTTTCTGTATTTATTTGAGACTGTCCTACAATGTTGTTTTAAATATTTCCTGTGATTTTGATCTCTGAAGCTACTGTGATAATTTACTGAGTATTTTCTTGTTCTTTAATTATTTATTATTACATATATTTAAACTTATCTTTGTGGCTGATATTTGTGAGACATTTAAGATTTGAGAGTACTTGCATATTTATTTGGTACCACTGTGAAGGCCACTCCTAATAGCCTTGCTCTTGGTCAGACTACCATTTGGATTAATAGTAACATTACACAGTAAGATTGGACACCTTTGTTAAAGACCTTAAAGTAGCTGATAATGGGTTCTGGTGGTAATGATAACTACCTTATAGTCTGGGTAGAAGGGGACATAGCTAGTAAACCTGGAGTGTGTATGCATCAGCTGCTTGGGCAGGGACATGAAGTACTGGTTGGAGAGAGACAGTGTTGGAAGACTTGACTTAGAACCCTGGCTAAGGACTCAACTCTATAGCTGTGCCAGTGGGGAGTTTTATTGGGGATCTGGAGAAAGAGGGAGAAACCAGCCCCAGACTGACTGTGGTCTCTGTGTGGTCTTAAGGGAAATTGCACTTTCTGTGTGTGTACTTGTCTTCTCCCAGTGTGCGCATCCCCACTGTTGCCAGTGATGAGGATTGAGGCTCCTTGATTACTGGGCTACTGCTAGATGTGAGAGTTTAGCCTCCTGTGACATTATGTATGTACACCTCTTGCATACTGTAGCTGTTACTCTAAGGATTAAATGCTTGTCAGTAAATATGAGACAATTGCTTCTTTGTCTCAAGATACCCATATCCACCAGGTTGGCTACAGAAAAATTAGGAAATTGCATATCTATATTGTCCTATCCCTTAACTGGTAAACTACAAGGGTGTGATATATGGGAGTTAACAGAAGGCTGTTAAAGATGTTTTTTTTCTGTGGGGGTTGGAGGCAGACTAGGTTATAAAATACAAAATTTAACATTATTGTTACTCGATAAACAAACCAGGTGTTCTAAGCTTGTCAATGGGCAAGGTATTTGCTCTATACTAAATGCTATACATGGTATCAGTTTATAAGCAGTTGTGAAGGGAAAATTTGCTTTTAGATGTTTGCATCTGTACAGGACACTGGCACAGTGAGCAGGTACATGCAAACAAGATGAATTTATACCAGCTGTGGAAATATAAAACTGACTACTGAGCCCTCTGGCCAATAAAACAACTAATCTTAGAGGTCTTCTGTGTTCTTCCCAACTCATGCAAACCAGGCAAACATCTACTTTCACTAGATGAATAATCCATTCGTGCTAATGTAAAAGCATAGTAGAAGAGTGTCCAGAGTGAAATGCTACCACAAACAAACTGAAACTTAAGGAACGGCACAAAGACAGGCAATAAGTAGTTCAAAATATCAACAGCAGTGTATATTAAATAGCTTATAAAAGTGTGATTATTCATTAAAAGTGCTTTGCTTTGTAGAAATGAGCCAAAATACACTCAAATGTGTACAATTTATACAAGCACTAAAACAATGTAAGCTGAATAATAAGCCGTCTTACCAATAAAATGACTACATGCAGGTATCTGTAGAGTGTTGTCCCAACCCAAACAGAGTGGGCTACCATCCACTGTCAATAGATGGAAAATCCTCTGTCCTCTTCATGTAAAAACACAGAAATAAGCTTGCTAGAGTGTAAAAATATGCTACTTTATACAACTAGCTAGATAATGAATTCAGAGAGATTAATTTAGTAGAGTAGACAAATAAATAAATTGAGATATCAACAGCATGCAGAAACATAAGAGCTTGCAAAACTCAATTTACAGTAATGGTGGGCAGATTAAAAATCACCAAGTAAGAAAAGCAAAGCAAGGAATGGGAGGGTGAGTAGGAAAATCATCAGCAGGGAGTCACCAACAATGCTTGTAGTTTTTGAAGGCTTTGAGCCTTATCAGAAAAGACAAGGCCACAGATATACTCTGTGTATTTAAGTATCACTCAAGAGAACACCAGGGCAAACAGATTTCTCAAAACAGGAAACAAAATGTAACAGGTAAAACAGAAAGCATCTCTAGAACTTAAAGCAACTACACAGACACAAAATGAGATTACTCTACTTCACCACGAACTGGAAACAGAACAGCACACCACCACACAGGGAAAGAAGCCAGTGATTACCTTTATATTTTATTAAAATTATAGTCCAGTAGTAGATTCATAATGTAGTCCCACAAAACAGGTAAAATAAGCACACACTGGATCCAATACAATCTGGTTAGCAGCAAATACAAAGCATAAAATGTAGACTCCTCTTGCGCCTCGGCTCTTCAGCCTTTACAGAGTATATCCCTACTTCACATATTCTATCATTAAATAGCATGATTACAAACAATTAACCAATCATAAACTTAAATTAATTAAAGAAAACATTTCCAATTACATTCTTGATTCATTTCATATTAAATTAAAGTGTTAAACTTTAGAATTAAAGTAGATTCTAACTTCCAAAGCTGTCTTTTAATATCAAAGTCATACATTTGTTGTACTTGACCCAAAATTGTAGCTTGTAAGCCTTGTATATTTCCACTGTGACATTCTTTAAAATGTAATGCAACAGGACTTTCTTCTTTGCCCTTATTAACATCCCTAACATGTTCCTTCAACCTTTGCTTGAAACTTCTTTTACTTCCCCCTATGTATACCGTACCACAGCGACATTACAAACCATAAACTATTCCAGAACTGTCACAGGAAAATCTCCATTTGCATGTAAAATACTTTTCATTAATTTTATCAAAACATTTTACTACATACTGGCAACAACTGCACTTTCCACAAGGGAAAGTACCTCTTGCACCTACCCCCAAACTCCTATGACGTACAGGCAGCTGAAACTTGCCATGCACCAAGAAATCTCTTATACTTCTACCTTTCGAATAAGAAAACATGGGATATTCATTTGCTCTTATATTAAGGAATTTATTATTTTTGAAAATACCCCAATGATATTTTACTATATTTATTAAAACTTCTGTAAACACTGTACATTTGGTCACATAACATAATTTTTGTCTATCCTGTCGATGCACTCTGCCTTGCATGCTATTCCTGCTTTTAGTAATATTTTGTTGTATTATCCTCCTTTTATTTTCTTCCACCACTGTTTCCTTTTCACAGTATTTTTTATCACTGCATATTCTTTCTATTCTAAGAAATTCCCCATAGGAGATAGATTTAATAGTGTGTGTGTGTGTGTGTGTGTGTGGGGGGTGACAGCTTTCCCCATGCACTATATGTCCACTCCCTTCAAATTTTCTATGTAAACCTGTTTGTATTGTACCACCATTAATACCTTGCAAAGTTATATCAAGAAAGTTTACTTTAACACCTGTCTGTATTCCATCAAACTTGATATTATAGGGATTTATCTGAATCTTTTGCACAAATGTATTCACTTCTTTCCACCCTCCTTCACAAATGAATATTAAATCATCTATAAATCTATAATAACTTGTATTTCCTAAAAATGTCATTACTATATACATATTTATTTTCAAACATGCCCATGAAAAGATTTGCATACATGGGGGCAAAACCTGCCCCTATGGCTGTTCCACGAAGCTGCCTATAAAGTTCCCCATTGAACTCAAAGATATTATTATTATTTAAACAAAAATGTATTAGTTCAATAATAAAATGTGTTTTAGGCAAGTCCTTATAAAAATAATATTGCTTCTAAGCCATGTACATGTTCAATATTTGTATATAAACTGGCAACATCCATAACAATGAAAACCATGTCCTTCTTCCACTTTACATTTCTGATGTTATTTAAAAATATCAAAGGAATCTTTGATATAAAACCTTAGCTTCTCTGCTTCTTCATTCAAGTAGGAATGTAAAAAAAGAGCTAAGTCATGTGTAAAATAACTGCATGCAGAGACTGTGGGACATCCTGGTGGATCCACTAAAGTTTTATGTATTTTAGGGACACAAAAGAAGTATGCCATAGTGTTATCTTTAACTGCAAATTTTTATATACATCCTCTGGTGATAAATATTTTAGTATTAACCTCTTCATTAGCAGTTCTTTGTATCTAATTACTGCTTTTTGATAACATCCCAACTCCACCAAGGCATAAGCTTTAACATTCTTTAAATCAGCTTAACACATATTCAAATCCTGATTATAATAAAGCATCACTAATTTACCCCCTTAATCTGATGGTTTAAACACCAATTCCTTATTTTACTTAATTTTAATAGACTTTTCCATTCTTCTCTACTTAAATTGTATTTAAATTCTTTCTTGTTTTAATTCACTTTTTCAAGCTCTTTATCTATTGAAAATTGTAAGGCAGAAGAAAATTGCTGTATATTTTCATCCCTACACACATGAATAAAATCACCTTTGTGTCACATTTTCAGTGTTTAACTTACATTATACCATGACCCCTCCATTAATATTCCAAAACGTGCACGCTGATTGGTCAGCATGCACGTTGTAAATCGACTTATACTAATGGAAAAAGGTCCGGTCGCCCGGACTTTTTCCATTAGTATAAGTCTTTTTTAAAACACTATCTCGCTATGTTAAAGGAGTTTAACATAGCGACACAGGTTTAAAAAAAGCAACGGAGATCTCTGTTGCTTTTTTTAAAGCTGTCGTTAAACTCCTTTAACATAGCGACACAGTGTGTAAAAAGCAACGGAGATCTTGCTTTCTCCGTTGCTTTTTTTTTTAAACCTGACTCGCTATGTTAAATGGGTTTAACATAGCAAGGCAGCTTTAAAATAAGCAATGGAGATCTCCGTTGCTTATTTTAAAGCTGTTAAAATAAGCAACGGAGATTCTCCGTTGCTTTTTTTAAAGCTGTCTCGCTATGTTAAACCCATTTAACATAGCAAAACAGTAAAAAGCAATGGAGATCTTGCTTTCTCTGTTGGCTTTGCCCACAGCTCTGATGTACTGCGTAGGCATGAGCAGTACATCAGAACTTCCGCAGAATACCAGACAGCTGTGGAAGGGCAGCAAGGAGGCATTATACAATGCCATTATTTAAGAAAAGTAATTATTTTTTTTCTTAAATAATGTCATTGTATAATAGCACTAACCCACTTCTGAGTGTGGATAGTGCTGGATTTACCCACGGTTGGCTTTGTTTGGTCCCTCGGGCGTAAACCACACCAACTGTGGGTAAATCCAGCATTACCCACACCCAGGCGTGGGTTATTGCTATAATAAGCATCAGATTCTAAATCAGCACCACATGAATGAAAACTCATTTCACTTAGATCATCTTCACTGTCCACATTGTTTTCATGAATTACATTTGTATCTTGTGCAAAAAAAGATTTTAAGTGCAATTTTCTAATAAATTTCAACACTTCAATTTTCAGTTCATACCCTCTAGGAAAAGCCGTGGGAATAAACTTTAAACCTCTGTTTAACACTACTGCATCAGTATCTGATAAAATACATCCAGACAACTTTTCAAAGATTTTCATGAGAAGGCATAGACTGAAGAATAGTCTGAAGTCCTTCAAGTCTTGTAGTACTGAAATTTTGGAGAGAGGAATAATTTTAGAATGGCTTGCTTAATGACTGATGGAAGTGATCTTGTAGTAAGTGATAGATTAAAAATGTAGGTTAGTGGTTTAAAAATTTGGTCTGCTGCATTTCTAAGGAATTTCGGATGCAAGGGCTGAATTTGACCAAAGTGTGGTTGAGTTTTTTTTTAGTAGGATTTTGGTGTCATTGTCAGATATTTTAGAAATCTGGAACATGGCTGCAAAATCTGTGAGAGGGTAAAGTGAAGATGTGAGTAGGGTCTGGTAAAATGCTAAGTCAAGGAGCAGTTAGGAAAAAAGTCAGTAATAGCCAGAAAGGGTTTATAGTTACTTGCAAAGTTTGGATTTAATTCACTTTTTGTGTTAGCAGTTGTGGAGGAATCAATGATGCTTTCATTAAGGTCTCAAAGTCACGTGCAACCTACAAATCCATACAATGTGGTCCTTGAAGATCTTTTCATTCATTATCCTGGTCAGTACTGATATTAAGATAAAGTGAGTAATAATAAGAATCAGTAAAAGCCACTTACAGGTGCGGCCACGGTGGTGAAGCGGTTAGCATTGCCGCCTCACAGCAAGAGGTTCTCCGGTTCAATTCTTGGCTGGGGTGCCTTCTGTGCGGAGTCTGCATGTCCTCCCTGTGGTTGCGTGGGTTTCCTCCGGGTGCTCCAGTGTCCTCCCACATCCCAAAGACATGCTGTAGGTGGATTGGACACTCTAAATTGGCCCTAGGCATGAGTGTGTGTGTGAATGTGCCTTCCATGGAAGGTTGGCCATCAGGCTGGCAACTCGACACTATAAAACTCCACTGCCAATCAAGAGCAGACAGGTGATCCACTGTGGTGACCCCTAACCAGGAAAAGAAGAAGAAGTAAAAGCCACTTACAGGTGTAAACTTTTGCTTTAGGTGAGTTAGTCATACTGACTAATGTTGATCACTCATTCCCTCTCTCCCTCTCATATAATAGCTGGAAATAGCTAGCCAATCCATGTCCTATTACTTTGTGGCATAAGCAATTGAGTTGAGCAACTAGTCACTCCTTTCTGATGTGATCACAAAGAACAGATATTCTTATCCTCAGAGTTTCTTCTCTTATAGCTATTTGTATTTCTTATTTACAGGACATGCTATATCTGCTGGTAGTGGAAACAGTACACATTTCCCATATTGGTGGTTCATCCTTTTTTTTATATATATAACTATAGTGATCAGGGTGAGGGAGTGTGACTGCAAATGACAAAAGTAAATCAGTATGCAATACTATTGGCACTGCCTGTTTTATTTTTTTCTTCATAACAGAGTTGATCACCAAGCACATCTCTTTTCTTTCTATACTCACCAGGAGCGGTCTGAGGTCAACTGGTGTCCTAGGAAAAAGGGCTCCATGGCGCCCTCCACCACACCACCTGGTGCCCCCATCCTGGTCTATCTACACCAAATAAATACTGGAAAAGAGCCCCTACTAGTTACACACACACACACACACACACACACACACACACACACACACACACAAAAAACACTCTATATACATATATATATATATATGTGTGTGTGTGTGTGTGTGTGTGTGTGTGTGTGTGTGTGTGTGTGTGTGTGTGTGTGTGTGTGTGTGTGTGTGTGTGTGTGTGTATGTATGAATATATGCAGTTGAAATATATTATTATGATCATTGTGTCTCATTTTCTTCAGATTAAGACTTCAAAAAATGTACAAAGAAAGTGGCTATCTTCTTGGGGTAGGCTATGTGGTAAAGCAATGGGGAAACGCATGGTCACTATTACATGATTACAGATAAGGCTGATTTGGGGTGGAGGTAGTATATGTCTGTGAAATCAACGAGCAGAAGTGCATTACTTTAACCATTGCATTTGTGTGACTTCTTCATATTTATATGCTGTGTACTGTTTCAGAAGGAGTACATTCCACTGGGACAGAAAAGAGTTAATGGTTGTGTGTGTTGCATTTTAGAAACACAACAAAGATACAACCCAGGTTTTGGTATTCAATTTGTTAAATTATTATTATTATTACATACATATTGAGAACTTTAAATGTAAAAAAGAAAGTTAAAATGCAAAAGTTCTTCAGTACACGCTCCTCTTCATAATGATACTATTAATATGTTAGGCAGGCATAATGGTGATTTTATATTGATAAAGTAATTAACTACTATATGAATGCTACTATTAGAGTTATATAAGGAGCTATTAATATCTTTTAGCCATAGCAGAGAGAACTTCAACTATCCTAATGACATTTGTTCATTCATATGTGAGCTTATTTTTTTAGTAAAGCAGTTCTGTAGCTATCACTCTATTTTGAGATATATGTATAATTATAATGTGCATGCACATTTGCATGTTTGCATATTTAATGACAAATAAATGTAAATCTCTGCAAAGTAGTGTTAGTCACAAATTATTCATGCAAAGTTTTCCAGTACTGTGTTTTTTTTATTTGATTCTATAGTGAAAATTATTAATATAGTTATTAACATATGCCATATATATTTATGATATTTACAAAAATAGTCTGTATTCTTCCTGGTGCCAATGGCCCAAATTGTCTGACTAGTCATTCCTGACCCCTTTGGTGAGTGGGTATATAAAATGCTGCTCCACAGTGTATTTAGGTGGACAATGCCTGAGGTATTTACAAAAACATAATAGTTATGCATTTTTGTAGTGTAAATGTTTGCAGACTGGCAGTAGGTAGGCAGCAGGAATTAATGACAACTTCTGCAGCATTATGTAAACATTCTTTAACAATCTTATATATCAATATATTCTCTAGCTGGGTCAGGTTGTTAATATGGCACCTACTCATCATTTTGCATAAAACCAAATCATCTGTTTTCACTTACTGACCACTATATTTGGATCAGCAGACATTTCTAATGTGTGCTGAGCTGTCCTGTGTAGATACTGCCTAAGATATGTACATATCTAAATATGAATAAATATCATATTTATTGATGAACAAGTATAAATATCTGCAAAATGGTGGCAGTTAGACATCTGGTAACAGTGAGACATTTCCAAGAATTATGTAAGTTTTCATTTAACACTACAAAGTACTACATAAATGTCTTGTAGGGGAAAATGGTAATACATGAATTAATGCCACAAATGTTCATAATTTTGAATGAAAATAAATCACAGTATCTCACTTAATGTCCATCTTGTTTTTGCCTCTAGACATTTCTAAATTACACCAATGAAATGCTGTTCAACTATGATTCCACGTGGATGCTGCCTAACTTAGACATTAAAATAAATATGACATTTATGTACATTTTTATTGGTGATAGTTAGACAATTTTCATTTGATGCTTTGAAAAACATGGAAATTTGTTCTGCTTCAAGTTATTAGTAAAATATACCCATATTAGGTGAGGGACCATTGCTGACCTGTGTGTTGACTAGGCTTGTGGAATGCGGTTCTGCAATACTTTCAAGTAGATATAGTCTAATATGATAATCATGTTTATTTTATTGGTAAACAAGTATAAATATCTGGAAAAGGGTGGTACTTGGACAACAGTTATGAATGACAAGTTTTCAACATTGTGTATGCTTTCATGTAATGCCATGATGTCCTACATAAACTACTTTAAGTTATAAAAAAATATTAATATGGTACAACTTCATAATTTTACATGAAAATAAATTACAGTAAATTACAGTTTCTGAATTATTGAGTATCATAGTTTGATCCAAAGCCTTTCCTGACCTGTGTGCTGACTCTATTCCCCAATGCTTGTAAGTGGGCAGTAACCTAAAACCCGGGGAATGTACTTTGCCACTGAATGCAAGTAAAGGCTTCTATATTCTTACTAACAAATTACTCAGGAAAGGACCCAAAACAAAATCTAACCCCTTTTTGCCTATATGCACAGGATGGAGTACAGTATGAAAGGTAAACTAAAAATATCAACAAACTTTATATTCCAGAGTCACAGTTCTGGTATAACTACAATCAAACAGTGCATTTCATAGTGATTGCTAAAAGAAAAATAGCAATTTGCAAATATCTCCAGTGTAAAAACTTTTAAAACATAGTGTGCTCCTTCTCTGTGCATATAGCAAATGAACCCATGAAAAGAATAAACACATTTAATACACTGCATATTTCAGTTTGTCACTGTCAGATGCATAAACTGCAAACCATTGTAACCCCTGTTACTGTCAAATGGCTGCATTGCAACAAGTCTCTCCTCTCAAAATATAGATGGGCCTATAAATTATAGCCACTTTATTGGCCACGTACACCTCAGATTTCTGAATGTGATCAGATAGATGAATATATTCGTAAATTGCCACATTACTATATATTCCTCATTACTTCCGCGGTGGTGCAGCGGTAATGTTGTTGCCTCACAGCAAGAGGTTCTCCCATTCGATTCTCGGCTGGAGTGCGGGGAGTGCCTTCTGTGTGGAATCTGCATGTCCTCCCCACGGTTGGGTGTACATTCGAAAGACATGCGTGAATGGGTGTGCCTTCATTGAAGATTGAACATCAAGCTGGCACCTTGGCGTTCGTGAAAATCTACTGCCAATCATTAGCGGACTGGAGTTCCGCTGTGGCTACCCCTAACCGGGAAAAGCCGAAAGACAACAACAACAACCATATATTCCTCATTTTCAAATACATACAGTGCAACTCGTGTGCCCACCAATTACAGCACAATACTGACTATGTACATGTCAGGGGTCCAGCTGAGATCAAATGAATGCACAGATATGTAAATAATACCCACAGTAATATGTTTCCTCATACATATGCAATAACCCACTGCAACCCCCAACTCACAGATGTGCATCCAGTCACAGTGACTTTATCTGTGCATACTTCAGTTATCTGACAGTCCATATGAATGAATAAATGCATAAGTAATATCCACAGTAATATAACTTATCTCTTTCCAGTCATAGACATTTAGTACAGCCAATTACAAGCCCCCAGTACAGAAGGACCTCCTTACTAATTACAGCCAATGTATTGACTGCACAGGCATCAGATGCCTGATTGTGATAACACACACATGCACACATGTCCAATACATAGAACAACGTAACTGACACTGTATCACAGATATCTAACTAGGATCAAATTAATGATAAAAAACATAAATATTTAAACATAAATATCAGTAATCTATTTCTGCTCATTGCTGTGAGACACATATAATAGTTCTAAAACTCTGTTGCTCAAGAATCATTGACAAAGCCAAAAAGATGGGAGACAAAGTCTCAAAATCAGGATCAGATTTTAAAAATTGTTCTTTATATATCTAGAAATTTGCTAGACTAGCAGGTTTTGCATTAGTATACATTTTTGTGAAGCATATGAAATTTGAAACTGTCATGTCTATCAGTATTTAGTGACTGCTATCATTAACAGTTTACAAGAAAACCAAGCATTTTACAACAAAAAAGACCAAAATATGAGACCATATCAGAGGCAGATGAGAGTTATGACAACCCACTGACCCCCCCCAACACACACAGACACACACACACACACGCACACGCACACGCACACACACACACACACACACACACACACACTTGCTTTTGTTTACCAGGAAACTCTAACTGGGTACGATACCACTTTTCAGCAAAGGACTCATTGAGTACAGCTACAGAAAATTGTTACAGTAAAGGAAACATTCACTGCATACATGCAGCATTTACTAACAATTCCTACGTACAATGAATAATGACATTTCGCAAAACAAGAAAGACTGTTGTGTTAGCATTTTTACATTGTCTGACTAAAAGTGTTTACATATATCAAAGACATATGCATAGTAACATGATATACACCACTTTACAAAGAGAACTTCATGGTTTGAAAAATAGTATTTGAGCAGTGATCAGACAAGAGAAACATCAGTGCAAATTGCAATATAGTCCTATATGCACAGAAAATATCACCTGAGGAGGATATTTATGGTAGTCATTTAGCTATAGAAATTATTTCATCGTGGATGGGGGATGGAAGTATATTATGTTTTTAACAGGTGCATTTCTAAAGGGAAGCATAGTCATGCTGAGTGCTGATGGTGCCAAGACAGAGGGCTTAGTCTAGTAAGATAAACCACAGTAGCCTTTTGTATAGTCCATTTATTAGACAGAGAGGCTAATGTAATCTCACATCATTGTTAGGCACTCATTTGCCACTGTCATACAGCTAAAGTGGTTAAACTGCTGTTGCTAAGACTAGAAAGAACTGATGTTAGTAACTTATCAATCCAAGGAAAATATACATTTTGCCTGCATTTTGGGCTAATAAGTAAGTCACTGAGTTTTCTCTTTGGTTGTGAACTGCCTTTTTCTGTCAGTGTTACAAGCAAAGGATGTAAGTTTATCTTTGAATAAGTTCAAAGTGCTTTTATTTGCTCGGAGTTATATACATTCAGCTATTTCACTGTGTACTCAACATTTGTCCTATGCCCTTGCTCAATCTTTTGACTAATTATTGTTGTCATCCAAAATGCATGGTGCCCCAAAAAGTGTGCGTAATATCTTATCAGTTGTTCTCTTCCCCTCAGTTAGTGCTGTATCCATTCCAGACACAAAACAGACATACTGGAAAAGGCCTGTACATGTACCAACTCTCATTGTTAGGAGTCCCTTCCACTTCTGCTTGGAAGTATGCATGTTGCATATTGAATTCATTAAAATACGTTCATCCTCTACAATTCTAGAGCCACAAGAAATTTTAACCCACCGCAAAGGGGACTATTTATTTAACATTTGTTTACCAGGAAAGTCTGACTTGGAAGGAAGCCAGAGGCCCAAGGAGAAATGCTCCAGACATGTCTTTGTAATGTGGATGGAAACCAGAGCACCCAGAGGAAACCCACACGAATGCAGGGAGGACAAGCAGACTCCACACACAAGGCAGTCTGGCCAAGAATCAAACCAGAGAACATCTTGCTGTAAGATAACAATGCTACTGCTGCACCACTGCACTGACTAGTAACTATCGCTGATCCGTCTTACATTACCAGATACACAGCAGGCGAGACCCATTTCTATGTTGACTTTTGGCAGAATTACAAAGTGCAGCCCTTAGTGTAACTTGAGCTCGGTCTTAGTTCAAAGACAATAGGATAATTGTATTTCTATTTTAGGAGCAGAGGTGTTACATTTTCTTGCAAACAAAAATCATCTTAAAGTTTTTTACTGTACTATTTTTAGAAGAAACATTCATAGTTTTATAATTATTATTGCACTTTTTTCTTTGTACCACCTCATTAATATAAACTCAGAATACATAGCTGTTAACTCTGATTGGGATCAGAAAAAAATCCATCCATCCATCCACAACCCCTTGTTCCCATTCTTGCAAATGGGGTCGGGGTGTCACTTCAACAGTTGCAATCATCTAGAGTCACGATTTACATGGCTTTCTGGCTTGTCCTTCCATGGTAGTTCTTCCACACCACACAGCTGCACTCATACTCATGCCTATGGCCAATTTAGAATGCCCTGTCCACCTACTGCATGTCCTTGGAATATGGGAGATAACCAAAGCACTCAGCGGAAACTCATGCGAACACAGGGAGGACATGCAGACTCCACACAGAAGGCATCCCACCTGAGAATCAAACGGGGGAACCTTTGGCTATGAGGTGACAGCACTACCATTAAGCCACTGTATCAGAAAAATTGTAGCTGTGATAACTGACCATGTATAACACACCCCAGATTATCTTTCCTCGGCCTTACTGGCCATAGTAAAACAGTAAGGTAAGGCCTGGGGAATATGTGGATCTTTTTAGTCACCATTCCCTTTATTATTTAAAATTACAGGTGATTCTACAAGCACACGCACATACACACACACACACACACACACACACACACACACACACACACACACACACACACACACACACACACACACACACACACAGAAACAACCACATGGATATATACAAGCACACACACATGCAGACAGACACACATACTTAGAATTAGAAATTGTACACAGATAATCACATGTAACTGTCAGAACTGCAGCTTCCTAAGGCTGATAATTTTCATTTAGTTTGTAAAAAGCTAGTTTGGCCATATAGAAAGAATTAAAAGTTGAACAAAATTCAAGGCAAGTACCTATTTTTGATAAGGTGGTCTATGGATGAGATAGAGGTCTTAAAAAAAATAATTGACTAACATGTTAATATAAATTGGTATTATTAAAACTTTTATATGGATGCCTACAGTGAAATGGATGTGACACAGGTATGTCATAAAGGGATTACAGATAATTTACAGTATGTATCTATTCTGTCCTTCAAATACTGTAATTCTTGAGAGTGTCAATTTGTTTCTGCTGACTCCACAGAGTGATAAAGCCATGACCACAAAAGACCTGACCTAGTATTGATTAGTGACCCGTGACCTGAAGGTAACCAGTTTGAGAAGGAAAAGAATATTAATACAAGGTCTGCTTACCTCTTCAAAGAGGGACGGTTGGAAGCATACACGTAGAAGTGAGCACTCCACCTACAATCCTGAGTAGAGACTGGAGATGGATGAATGTATCTTCAAAATGGAGGTAAGAATATGGAGAGTAGTATCACCTGCAAGATAAGTGACATGATGCCACAGTATCCCACTGCATGAACTTCTTTATTTCTGTCATGTTTTCTTAATTTTCAATTTCAGTTATATGCTGTTTCATCTTTTCAACTTTTCTTCCATTGTTACTTCGCCACCTTGATTCCTCTCCACCACTACAGTATGTGAACTAGTCTTCTCAGTCTTTTCCACCCCTGCTAATTCTTTATCAAAGTCTGGCCAGTAATATTCTAGGTAGCTGTCTCTCCTAGAGTGCATAATATACCTGCTTATTATATGACACAATTCCTCTCATTTTCTGCATTTTTTCTTTTCACGTGCAAAATAATGTGGCCTTCTTATCAGACAATCCCCTTATCTCTCCCAAGCCACACGACATTTATTATACGCATGCTTTGTCCAGTTTATGCATGTAGCAGGACCATCGCTTCTCATACTCCTGTCCATAATTTATGCTTGACTATTATCTTTTTTTTTGGTTCAGTTGGTAAGGTCACAATGTTCTTCTAGCACTATTTTATCTACCACTCCTTAGCTATATTTGCACATTGTATTTTATCATCATTGTCAGTTCTGAAAACTGACTTCATGATCACTGTTTTTTTTCATACAACTGGAATTCTCGATGGAAATGTCTTCTGTGCAGGGTATGCATGCCCTCCCTTTGTTTGTGTGGGTTTTCTCTGGGTGCTGCAACGTCCGCCCATGTTCCAAAGGCATGGTGGACTGGACACTCTAAATTCACCATAGGTGTGAGTGTATATGTGCATGTGTGGTATGGAATAATAACTATGGCAGGACTATCCACCCAGCAGTGTGGACTTTGACTCTAAGTGATTGTCACTGTTGAATTGACACCCTGACCCCATGTGTAAAAATGGGAAAAAGAGGTTGTGGATGGCTGGATTACTTTCTTTGCTCCTGATTTTATTTTCATTTCCATATCACATATTAATTCCTTTCCAGTATGAATGAAAGCCCTATGTTGACTGCTCTCATGCCTAATGGTTTGAGTACTTTTTCATATTTTTCTCAGTTTAATAGTATGTCTGTATCTTCATACTAAATTCTAATCATATTCCTTCTAGGAGCATATGCCCCATGATGCTCTGTTGTCCCATTGCTTCAGCATAAGTCCTTTTTACTAGCATGGTTGTTCAGTTCCTACAATAAAGCATTCTGAGTGATCATATGGCTTCCTGGTTCCTCTGAATCGCTTTAACATGTCTCACTGATGTCAGTTTCTCTGAAAAAACTGCCTCTGTCTCTACAACTTGTAAGTCTGATACCTCGCATCATTGCATCATCATTTTGTCTATTAGATTACTTTCTAATTCAATCAGCACTGCTACAAACTCACTTTAATTTTTATCTAATACTGATTCCTGTAAATGCCTTACTCTACACACCTTTTTAGTGGCAGTCATTGTAAAATCCCAAAATACATAGTTCTTCCTAGCACTCCCTTAACTCCATGATGTGACATGTTATTGCATTCCACAGCCATCTCTTTATCCAAAAACCAGAAGAGTAGGAGATGTTTCCCACTGCCATGGCCACATTTCCACAGTCAGTATGAGTACCACCTCAGAACTCCCTGAAAATAAGCCATATCTAGTAGAACTGACTGTTAACAAAAATTAAATAAATTAGAAAAAAATGTACTCTGTTTTAAACATGAGCAATGCATTATATCTCTGCAGCTATACTAGATACACCATGAGTACCAGTGGCACTTATGTTCCCCATTCTGTAAACTTGAAACAGGAATATCATAATGGATAATTCACAATATGGTTTTGTAAATACATTTGTCACTGAAAAGACAGTGTTAGACTGGAGATAGGCAGGGTTATCCACCGGCATGGTTTATGGAAGAGCTGCTGATTTGCGTTGTGTACAGTTGTACAGTATGGAGAAGACAGAATTAGCTCACAAATGCTGTCATTCTTTTCTGCCGTCTTCCACATCTGTGCATGCATGGGACATGTGCATGCCAGTACATTGAGGATATTACTATAAATAGAGTTTCTGCCACTATTTTCATGTATAGACTCTAGAGTGTGCATGCATCTTGATCTTTCCTTGAGGACTCTGCTGGTCCTTTGTGTAAGTTTGAAGATTTTTTTTTCCTCAGAGATTTTTTTTTCTGTGTGTGTATGTGTCAATGTGTGCCTTTAAACACAGTGGAATTTTGTCTTCCTACAATATTCTCAACTGCATTTTGTTTCCCCACTTATTGGGTTGGCAGCTATTTTTAGAAGCCACAGACATCCAGACTTTGTGAGTATGATGATTGCTTTATCCAAACAGTATGCAGGTTTTTGAATAATGATTGCATTTTATTAAATAATTTGGGAAAGGTAAGATAAACTTTGATTACAAACTAGATAGTCAATGCCTAAAACTATTAACATAGTAGGAGACCTAGAGGCCTATTAGATGAAAAATCTGACTTTGATCAATATGTTGTCACTGCACTTAGAAAAGCATATAGAGGTACCCATATGATATGCAACCAGAAGTCTAACAGATCTATGAAAGTTATATTTCCTTTGTTCACTTCATTAATTCACCCAGTTTTTGGTTATAATGTCACATTCTGTAGTCTTCTCATCAGGCATTTTGTGAAACTTGGGAAAAAAATACTTGGATTTTTGACAAGAAAAATCCCAGGGATGTAAATCAAGTGTTATTCTTAAAAAATATATAGGCGCTATAATTATATATTCAGAGAGGTAGCCCCTTTATTGACTGCAAAACAATGTCAGACATGGATCTGTTAGAAGTCCTGTCTCTAGGCACAAAGCTGGAGAGGCTTTAACATAAGAATGGGTAGCAAAGTATTAAAAATGAACATTAGTAAAGTAGAACTGGAGAAGTGCATCACAAAATGTTGTTATTAGCAGTTAAAGGAAATACCCATCTTCAAAAATAACCTTAATACACATGTGGGGACATATACACTACTGCTATGGAAAAACAGCAATCTAGCCTCTTGAAAGCCATTAAATGTAAGAGTGGTATCAGTCTATGAACACAGGATTACAATAGACTGCAGAGGAATAAGCAAATTAAAACCAGTATTTCTCTTTTATCCAGCAAAAAATGTGTGCACAGCAGTGTAATGGGGTGGTGATTTTTATACATGCCAATGAATCAAGAACTCTGTTAACAAAGGAAATGTGTGAAAATGACAGAAATATTATGCATATTGGGATTGTGGAGCATACCTTTGATGTCCTTGTTTAAAGGGCTGGCCTTAGCAATTGCAGAGCTCAGTCTGGACCATCTCCCACCCCAAACTTTCCACCATGCTGGATTCCTGTACTTAAGATTATTCCAGATTAGGCAGCAAGAATGCATGCTATTACTGCATATTAAAAATGAAACAATATGTTTATTTATTAGCTTGTATAATGCCACAAGACATATTAAAACATAAGTAAACAATTGGACTCCTGGATTACGTAATTCCCCCAATGCAACATCTCCATCAGTTTCTCTGTCAAGGTCTGTTTAACTCACTCAGGCACAGTGTAAGGGGTCTGTTTGATGGGTCTTTTCTACATAGCACTTCATCTGGTGGGTGCACCTTGGCTTTCAAGTAAATGTGTTCCCCAACTCATGTAGTACTATTCAGATCTCAAGAACATGGGAAGGAGTTAGCGGAACACTTTACCATTTGTTCCCCAGTTCTTTTTATTCTCCCTCTCTTTTCTGTCCCTTCTTTTCTCTTCTCTCCCTTATTTGACTCTAACCTTACTCTCCATCACATCCCACACCCAACAAAACTACAAATTTACAAATAATTTATTCTTTGCATATTATTTTTCTTTTCAAAGAAATATATTTTGTGATGTTATGACAGCACGCAGAAACTCTTATTATTGATTTTATTGGCTGAATTTTTGTATCATATTTACATTTATGATGGTATTCATTAATATTGTCTGTTATTGTGGCATACTTCTCTGCATTCTTGCTCTTACTTTAGTGCAGCTGCATTGATATTACTAAAGCTTGTCTCTTTGGTTGTATTTCCACTCTGCTGATCATATAAAATGCTGAATGTGGATCAATCGTCTAAAAATAAAACAAAAACTTACATTTGTAAGATAAATCCTTTATACAATCCAGAATGTTTATGAGGTGCAGCAGACAACACGCAGCAGAACATGCTACTAAGAAGCAAGCACATTTTAAATCACACAGCCTGATAAAATCTGATCCATCGCAGTCTGTGGCTCTTACTTCTTCAGCCCAATATCCTTTAATGCCAGGAAGTACAGGACAACTGAATCAATGGGGCTAGCCTTAATGGTTGTGGGAAGGATTGTGGGGGAGAGCATGAACATTTTCTAACCGCCATTATATACTCTTATCTTATATTACCCCTTTCTTCCTTCACTGGCTTCCAGTCATCTCCTATACCTGCTCTGAAAGGTTGGTGTTCCTTAACCAGTTAATTCTCATACCTTGTTATAGTTTGTTTCCACAAAACCACCTAAAGCTGTTGAACTTCCTCAGGATGATCCACGATAGGCATAGTAATATCTCAAGCTTTTTCTTACAAACACCATTTTTCACACACCACACCACTTCTTACTATTCCTCTAGGATTGTTTTATTTATTGAATTGTTGTTACCCTGGGTAAGTGGACTAATACAGCCACCCTACAGGTCACAAGGACAACAGTAAGGATCACATGCAGTAATAATTTAGAGTGATCACTAAGCATCATGTTTTGGTAGGTGGAAGGAATTAAGAAAATCCAAAAAAAACCCCTCATATAAACGTAGTGCAAATATATAAAATCCACACAGTTTTCCATAATATACTTCTATCAAAAAGTCCCCCAGTCAAGTTTAACCTTTTCTAGCTTCAAGTTTCTGCTTTCTCATATTTTGTATGTGACTCTGAAACTGTGATACACCTGTATTATTTATAAGTCAAACTGTTTCAGTAACTATTTTCCTACCATGAGCCAAGTGAGTCATTTTCCCATCCACCTCTGCCTCCCACCACTCAGGACACATACCTCATGTTTTATTTTTCTGATACTATTTTGCTCCTTCCTGAGACTGCAGCAAGCATTTATATACCATATTGTTAAACTGCTAGTCTACCTGATCAGACGTTAGCTGTTATCCCAGTACCTATTTCTTATGCCTACTAGTGTATGTTTTCATATTTTCTGATTCAGACTATTTCACAGTTGTATCTTGTAACTGCATTCAGTAGTAACCAATCACAAATGCAATATCAGCAAGAGAAGCAAAAAAAAAAAAAAAGCACCTATTAGTCTTCAAATTAAGCCTGGTCTTATCCTGTGAGACAGTAACTGGAGCTGTACACAATACCAGATTATTAATCTGACTTGTTGTGGGATGAAAACCGTGTTATGTACTCAGCAGCAGTAACTGACCACTATAAGAACATCAGCAAAAGTAAATTAAGGCACCAAAGTTACACACTGGAAATCAGTCACTGTACTTTATTGCAGAAGACAAACGGTAAGTGCTTTCACAACTTAATGTTGCTTCATCAGACCACATCACTACAACTGATGCTTGGTTAAATACTAGGACAATTAGTATGACATCACAATTTAAAGAGATATTACTCCACTAACATAAGAACATATATCGATATCCATAAAAAAATGCATAAAATATATAGAAAGGTGTGTATTTACACACAATAATATTTAAAAAAGGGGGAATGTCATCCTTGATGGTTATTAAAATATACATATACACACACATTTTGTGCACATATAACCATAATAGTACAATAAAAAAATATATAAAAAACTCATATTTGGTGTTTAAGGCGCCTTGCCTTAAGGTAAGGAACTAATGAGGTGCAGCCATTCAAACCAGGATATCTATCTGCTTGTAATTTAGTGATCCATTGTTGTTCTAATTCTTCAGTGTGGTTTTCTACATCACCACCTCTGTTTGTCCTTACTATTTGTTGTAAGATTAAAAATTTAAAACAATGACTACTGTCTGTATTCAGGACATGATTAGCTAGAGCATTTGATTGCTTCTGGTTCCGTATGTCCCTTATATGTTCTAACATTCTTTCTTTAAAACTCCTATTTGTTTTGCCTACATAATAGGCATGGCATGCTTGGAAAAAACAAAAATAAACAACATTGACACTTTTACAATCATAGTAATTCTTCGCATAAAGTTTAAAACATTTCACAGGATGAATGTACTCATTTTTAGTGTAGACATGCTGACAAGCAGCACAATTCCTGCACAGGAAGGTGCCCTGTCTGTTTGAGAGATTTTTTCTAAAAGACTGATGTTCTGTATTACAGAGCTGCTGCTTTAAAGACACATTATTTCTAAAACTGAAGTTTGGGGTGTCACCAACTGTGGAAACCAGACCTGGTATTTCATGTAATAAGTGCCAATTCTTTTTAATAATTTCCGTATACTTATTGATGTCACTTGCAAATCTAAACACGATTCTAAACTTATTTCTATCAATACTTGTATCATAAGGTATACTTGTATCAGCACTATAAGAGCTCATGTATGGTTTACATCTTGTAGATCTCAATTTCCATGCATCTGCTATCACTCTAGTGATTTCTGAGCTAGAATAGCCTCTTGTTTGAAATTCGTCTTGTAACTTATTTAAAGCAACTACTGCCTCTTCATCATTATTATGTAGGTGCAGGGTTCTATAGACTTGTCCTTTGAGGACATTTCTAGGTATGTGTCTCGGGTGCATGCTTGACCTGTGAAGACAGGCATTAGTTCTTGTGGGTTTGTGATAAATACTGGTTCTTATCTGCTTTAAATCAGTAAGGGTGACACTCACATCCAAGAAATCAACACATGTATCAGAAAAAGTAAAAGTAAACTTCAAAAAGTCTGTAATACTATGCAGGTAATCAATGAAATTACTGATATTTCCACCATGCCCTTTCCACAAGACAAAAACATCATCCACGAAACGGACATACCAGAGAATGTAGCAAAAAAATGGGTTAACATCTGACAAAACATATTGTTCTTCCCATCGTGTCAGCATGTCTACACTAAAAATGAGTACATTCATCCTGTGAAATGTTTTAAACTTTATACGAAGAATTACTATGATTGTAAAAGTGTCGATGTTGTTTATTTTTGTTTTTGCCAAGCATGCCATGCCTATTATGTAGGCAAAACAAATAGGAGTTTTAAAGAAAGAATGTTAGAACATATAAGGGACATACGGAACCAGAAGCAATCAAATGCTCTAGCTAATCATGTCCTGAATACAGACAGTAGTCATTGTTTTAAATTTTTAATCTTACAACAAACAGTAAGGACAAACAGAGGTGGTGATGTAGAAAACCACACTGAAGAATTAGAACAACAATGGATCACTAAATTACAAGCAGATAGATATCCTGGTTTGAATGGCTGCACCTCATTAGTTCCTTACCTTAAGGCAAGGCACCTTAAACACTAAATATGAGTTTTTTATATATTTTTTATTGTACTATTATGGTTATATGCGCACAAAATGTGTGTGTATATGTATATTTTAATAACCATCAGGGATGACAGTCCCCCTTTTTTAAATATTATTGTGTGTAAATACACACCTTTCTATATATTTTATGCATTTTTTTATGGATATCGATATATGTTATTATGTTAGTGGAGTAATATCTCTTTAAATTGTGATGTCATACTAATTGTCCTAGTATTTAACCAAGCATCAGTTGTAGTGATGTGGTCTGATGAAGCAACATTAAGTTGTGAAAGCGCTTACCATTTGTCTTCTGCAATAAAGTACAGTGACTGATTTCCAGTGTGTAACTTTGGTGCCTTAATTTACTTTTGCTGTTGTTGTGTGTTTTGGGCACCTCAGTGTACCTGCAGCCATTTGGTTTTTGCATCTTCAGCACTATAAGAACATGTGCTGCTAACACTATGCACTACACAAGAGGTGTGAAGCTGCAATTATTAACGTGCTGCTAGTGCTATGAGCTACACAAGAGGTGTGAATCTGCAGTTACTAACATGATGCTAGCACTATGACCTACACAACAGGTGTGAAACTGCAGTTACTAACATGCACTACTAACATGCACTACTAGCACTATGAGATACACAAGAGGTGTAAAGCTGCAGTTTTAAAACTATCATTTAATTCTCCACCCACTACCTTCCCAAACTTACCAGACTCCACATCTGATCAAAGCAACTTTTCCTTCCAACCAATTCAGACCAGTACTATCCTGAAATACCTGTCCAAATTAAGGCCCACTACCCTGGCTGCTGATAAATTCCCATCAGAATACCTCAGAATCACAGCCAAGGCTATATCATACCCTGTCTTTATACTCATAAATAGGTCAATCTCTGAACAAAAATTCCCAATCCTCTGGAAAATTTCACACATAATACCCCTTCACAAAGGAGGAAACTCAACTGAGTTATCCAATTACCATCCAATAGCCATATTATACCCAGTCTCAAAAATTTTTGAGAAGTGCATACACTCTCAGTTAATAAAATACCTTCTCACTAACAATCTCATAGCCAAAACTCAACACTGTTTTCGTCCCAGTCACAGTACCACCACTGCCCATATTAGTTTTACCAATCATGTTAACCAACAACGAAATTTAGGAAATCTGGTGTCAGCTGTCTTTTTAGACCTCTCAAAAGTATTTGATACAGTCTCCCATAGTAAACTCTTGACTGTTCTCTGAGATCTTAAACTAAATAACACTGCACTCCGATGGTTCATAGACTATCTTTCCAACCAACAGCAGGCCATAAAGTAGCAGGACAGTTTACCCCCTCTTCTCCCAGTCACCCTAGGGGTACCATAAGGATCTATACTCGGTCCCTTGCTCTTCACAGTATACACAAACAGCCTCCATAAAGCCACACTTCATGCAAGATTACTACAATTTTCCCGACGACTCTACCCTTATCTGCTCCACTCCCTCTTTCCAACTTCTACAGAAAATAACCCAAGAATCCTTCTCAGCAGTTGAATCCTAGCTAGCAGACTCCAAATTAATAATCAATCCAAAAAAATGCAGTTAATGCTCTTTCATCCCTCCAAAGCCTTAGACCCCACCCCCACCCTTCAAAATCATCGCCTCTGACAACACCCATATCACACCAGTTGCACAAACCAAACTGTTAGGTGTTATCATCGACCAAAATATGAAATTTGACAAACATGTAGCACAAACCATAACTAAGGTACACAAAAAAGTAGGCACACCCTACAGATGTAAAAACTACCTGACCTCCAATAGTAAAACCATCATAGTAAGAACCCACTTACTGTCCACATTACTATACACCTCTCCCATCTTAGTTAACCGAAATAAAACAGAACTAAATCCACTTGCTATAAAAAGATAGCTAAATTCTCTACCGACTCTTGCTATAGATCCCACCATTGCCTAGCCCTTCACAAACTCTCCCGGATGGAATTACCTAACCTATTCGCCCTTAACCAACTCACCCTAGCTCATCAACTTCTATACTACCCTGACAAAATCCCATCCCTGTATGACTTAATCAACCATTACACTAACAGTCATCTGCTAAGATCCACCAATAAGGGTCTGGTAGAGTTATCCAAAAGCAAATATAACTCAGGCGGCTCCCTATATTCCTGCACCATTGCTAGAATGTTGAACTCCCTCCCACTTGAAGTTAGGACACAGACAGACAAACATATTTTCAAAAATCAGCTAAAATCCTACCTCACCAAGTCCTGGATATGTACATGTTCTAATCCAGGCTAACTCTTTTATTATCCACCTAGCCTCTTTAATCCCTTTGTATCTGTTACAAGGTCTTCTTAGATCTGTAAAACCCAAACAATACCTTGTAATGCAAGTTACTTTAATTCTTAAGAAATTATGTAATGTAAATTCAGCTTAGCTTACTGTTGTGTATTTCAATATGGTGAAATTATGTTTAAAAATAATGTAGACTACTCCATTGTTATGTTTTAACAAAGCTGTGTATTTTCTTCTTATCTCTCCTCTGTATGACTAATACTCCTTTGGAAACCTTTGTCAAATTGTAGCCTATTTGTTAATCTGTTATATGCTGTCTTTCGACTAATATGTTGTATGTTTAAATTTTGTTAACTGTGTAATTGGAATGGAGCTTATCTCCGTGTAAAGCTACAGTTACTAACATGTGCCACTAGCACTATGAGCTACACAAGAGGTGTAAAGCTGCAGTTGTTAATAATACTGGACTAGCTATCAGTGTAATGCAGAAATGGAAATGTTGCATGCTCTAGTAACAATACTTGTAACTACTACAGGATTAAGACAAGTAGTACAGAAAGTACCATGCATTTTGTCATTGGGTGTCTCAGGCAGATCTCTTTATCACATAAGATATAATGAACCTGTCGTAGTCTAGTGTGGAGAGAAAGAAAAAAATGATGTAACATGATGGCCCTGGTTTTGTGTTACACACAAGGATGAAATGAGATGTATATATGGACAGGGTAGTGGTGCAAAAGTAGCATTGTTGCCTCACAGCATGAAGTTCTCTGGTTCAAATCTCACCTGGGGTGCCTTCTGTGCGGAGTCTGCATGTCTTCCCTGCATTCATGTGGGTTTCCTCCAGAAGGTCAGGTTTCCTCCCACATTACAAAGGCATGTGTCTGGAGTATTTCTCCCTAGGCCTCCACTGAAAAATGGCTTGTTCCAAGTTGCACTTTCTGGGTTAACAAATGTTAAATGAATAACTAAATATAAACAAGGGAACTCTCTTGTCTTGCCATATCTATTCCTCTCTTGAGAGATATCTATAATTATGTAAGTTGTTGTTCTACCTTTTTAGCAAGAGACAACTGGGCATTTATTTAACAACAAATCTAAATAGGTTCATAGGTATGCACTAGGCTAACAACCACCAAGACCATTCTTTATAAGCCTAGCTGTGCAACCCAAACCAGTTGTGTCCCTATGTATCATTGGCATTTATTAGGAGGGGGTATGTTAAGTAGGAAGTTTTTAGAGGTTATGTGGGGGGTATATTAGTTTTGGCATTACTGTCTGCCTCTGTCTATCAGAGACATGGGCGCCACACCTAGGATGACTTTCTGATTTCCCATCCACTGGTCAAGGTTACACTTAAATAGGTTTAAGGAAGGACTCTGCTTCATATGGATGGGGAGCCTGTTCCAGAGCATGGGGATCCTTTGAGATGCATATCTGTCTTGCCAACATATCTTATTTATGTCACAAGCAAAATTTAAATCCTTTGATCTAGTGGTTCTGATGCTGTTCATTTTGTGGATGTACAAAAGGTTCATTAGAGCTGTATCCAAGGATGCCAGGCACAGATCACGTCTCAGTAACCTCTAGGAGACCAATAACAGACATAGGGCTACCAGGCAATCCATACAGAAAATGTAGGGAACCTTTGTAGGTTCCAACTGCTGAACATGCCTAGTTAGGTACATAAAAGGGGGCATTATAGTCAATGATGGTTCTGATAAGGGCTGCTTAAATATTCTGTCTTTATAACTAACTACAATTGTTATATTCTTTCTGCATTTACTTGACTTCTGCATATTTAATCTGTATCAGTACTCTCTTTTTGTTTAAGTAAGTTCTTATTTATTCCCGTTTAAGATCAGGCTGGTACTTACTATTTATTTTTGTTTTATTATTATTATTTATTATATGAGGAGACTGCATTAGTATTATTATAATCATTATTTAGGACTACAGATTGGCAAAGCTGTGATATCCTCTTTATTAGGCGGATCACTTGAGCATCTGGAGAATACTACCAGGGAGATTTTTTTATAATGTATATTAAGTTCAATCATCATTGGTCAGGTACTGGTGTCTGTGATTTCTGGAAATATCCAAAATGATGGCAGTAGTACAGTGCCAGAAAGAAAGCTGTGGGGCATTAATGAATATGGTAAGTCTTCTCTGACAATTTTCTGTGACAATCACAATTTTATTGAAAAGCAGTTACCGAGGGCAAGTGACATTGTGAGGCAATATAGTCTTCAGAGAAAGAGGTGAGAAAGGGACTTGAGGTGCTAGGCCAAAGACTCAGCTCTGTAAGTGACCAATGTGCAGTCTCAGTCTTGATGTGATACTGGAAGCCTGTACCCAGGACAATTAACAAAATGCAAACTGACCCCATACATATTTACTTTATGCTTTCAAGGTCAGTGCATTTGGTGAATGTCTTATTGAATTGGACTTATGTAAATTGTCCTTTATTTAACTTTAGCACTGATGTGACTCAAGCGACAATCTCTCCATACCACCTAGTCACCACCAGTGTGCCACAAGGATCTATCATTGGTCCCCTCCTCTTTAACATTCTCACCAATACCCTCAACACATCCACATAATAGTCCACCCTAATATAGTACCCAGATGACTCCACACTCATTTTCACATCTGACAGCATGGCTTTACCAAAAAAATTACTCAGGAAGCTTTAACAGCCACTGAAACATGTCTTTGTATCTCACAACTCATGCTCAACCCTGAAAAAAAAACTGCTACTTTTTCTCCCCAAATCCCTCTCAAATGAAAAAAACTAAATTTAAAGCCCTCTCTCTTGATAATACAAATATGATTGAAGTCACTTCTTACAGCAAATAATTAAGGATGAGAATGGATGATAATCTTAAATTTGACTTGCATAAACACAATTGCATAAGAAAAATTCCTCAGAAACTACGGATGCTTTATACTGCCAAAACAATTTCATCAATGCAACTAAAACTACATTTGCCACTACTTATCTCCTCACCACACTTCTTCATGTTGCTTCCATCTTTATTATCCTTCAGGCATTGCAAAACTCAAAACTTGAACAATGTAATAACAAAGTTGCTAAATTTGCAGCAAATACCCCTTTCAAAACCCACTACTATATAGCACTAAAAAGCCTAAATTGATTAGAATTCCCCATCAGCTAACACATACACAACTTCTTACCACCAATAAAATTATCCAGAATCCATCTGCTTGTCCAGCACTAAATAATTTTCTTGTAGCATACTCGTACCATGTTGTTAAAAGACAACACCACTATATACCCAACTGAACACACCAAATTGCTAGGAGTGGAAATAGACAATAAACTAAAATTTGACATTCACATATCCATGACTATAAAAAAAGTCCACAAAAAACTAGGAGCGTTATACAGAAATAAGCAATTTCTCACCAAAGCAGCAAAGATTTCAATAGCAAATTCCCACCTTATCGCCACCCTACTTTATGCCTGTCCAATATATACCAACCTAAGGTAATGTGATCTAAACAAGCTAGAGACCTGCTACAACAAAATTGCCAAATTCGCCACAGGGGCATCGTACCATAGTCACCACTGTCTCTCACTTGCTGAACTGGGCTGGCTTGAACTCCCTCACCTCCTTCAGTGGTATCAACTCTCACTCGCCCACAAACTAGTAAACCATCCACTAAATGTCCCATCCCTCCAGAATCTACTCCAACCCTATTGCACCACCAGACCACTAAGATCCAGCAGTAAAAATCACTTGCAGATCACTAAAGCCAATAACTCTGCTGGTGAAGCACTATTCTCTTGCACCATAGCCAAATTATGGAACTCACTCCCACCCACAATTACCTCCATACCATCATGCATCCACTTCAAAACTTTACTAAAAGCGCAACTAAACACATGCTGGCTATGCCCTTACAACTCCCACTCTAATATCATCCACCCCATCCAACCACTACCTTTCTTTCCACTCCACTAACTACCTTGATTATAGCAAGCTCAGATGCTCATAAGCCAGTGCTTATTATACAGCACGAACTTCTTCTTCTTGTAACATTTGTTAACATGTGGTATGCACTTCACAGATAAAGATTCTAGTTGTCTACTGATGTACTATGTTCTTCATCTGTAAATATGTTAGTAAGTAATTGCTATGTAAATTGTTATTCACTATGTAATCCAATGTATATACTGTCTGTTTATTTTAACTGTGGAGCTTTTCTCCCCGGGCCTCCGCTAAAAATGGACCTACATCCAGTCGGACACTCCCGGTCAACAAATTTAAATAAATAAATAAAAATAAATAAATAAAGAAGGCCTGTATCCATCAGGTCAATATCCTCTCTCCCATCTCTCAAAACCATTAAGACTTCATAGCCAAAAGCTGTCTCTCTTCTTGCTCAACACCAGGATAGACTATATCCCTAAATGTAAACAAGGACCTAGTCATACCTTACACTTCCTTACTCTCCATTCTTCACTCACTTCCTTACTTATATCAATTTCTCTCCCTGACTTTCTCTCTAAATATAACAAAAGCCTGCTTTTCTCTCACTTCAAATTGCAATTCTTGTTTGCATTATACTAGCTTACTTTTAAATTCTCTATAAACTGGCTAAAATTTCTCTAAATATTAAATCATTGTCATATAACTTGTATCTATTCTTAACCATTTTTATAGTAGGACTAAATTGGTATAATTATTTTCAATGTAGTTTTTTTGTATTATTTTTAAAGCTTGTAAAATTATTGGTCTTAACGTTTTTTTGTACTTTGGAGCTTTCCTCCCTGGAACTCTTCTGAAAATGGACCCCTACCCAGTCAGACTTTCCCAGTAGACAAATTTCAATAAATAAATAAAATAAATAAATATCTCTGGTTGCCAGTTTACCTATTAAGGACAGTGGAGTGGATCCCAGGATCATAATGTCCCTTACATACCCTGGGGATGCACTGTTTCACAATGGCGAGATTCAAATCTCATCACTGCCAGCCATTTCTCACAGTTTGGAGGCAAGAGGTGTCACTATAATGTGAGTAAAATAATCAGAAGATTAATATTTATCTTACTAATTCTATAAATAAATTAATCATATGACAACAAATATGGCAGGAACCACAATGGGAGCCCCCCTTGTTATTCCCTTCAGATTTAATCCGAGTCTCTTCTGGTAAACCAAATTGACTATGAAACAAGAGATCACCAATGCTCCTGCATTTTTCCTAGAAATTATCAGATTATTACTCAATGTATTTTTAAAAGTCTATCTCTCCTTAAAAAGTGAATAATATTATTCAATTATTTTCACCACTTTCCGTCACGTGATGTGCAGTGTCCAACTGTAGTCTATGGATGTTGAGAAAGGTCAAAGTCACTTAAGGAAGTGTGCTTGTGACATTCTGACCTTTTTGACCCTCTGTTTTGTACATGTGTGTCAATATTTCAGGTATAAATTTATTTTGAACTTCGACTATATAGTAAACCTATATATATATATATATATATATATGTATGGTTTACTATTAAAATGTCGAACGGCACTACGTCGACTGTACTATAGTCAAACACGGAAGTTCGAAAATAGTAATGTCGACGTAAAAAAAATAATCTAGGAATGGTTTTAAAATGGTCGAGGTAGGTGTTCAGTATTATTCAGAACTACAAACATCTCCCCTACCTCGACTCATGTTAAAAACACAGTCCTAGATTTTTTTTTGTCGTCGACATTACTATTTTCGAACTTCCGTGTTCGACTATAGTACAGTCAATGTAGTGCTGTTCAACATTTCAATAGTAAACCTATTTATAGATATATATATATATATATATATATATATATATATATATATATACGTGTATGTGTGTGTGTGTGTGTGTGTGTGTGTGTGTGTGTGTGTGTGTGTGTGTGTGTGTGTGTGTGTGTGTGTGTGTGTGTGTGTGTGCATGCGTATATGACTATATTATTATTAGTCATGCACATAACTGATAGAGACACATTTAATCAAATTATTTGGCTGAATATTCCTTTGATCAAAATGCAATTTTTCAGAATCACTACATTGATTACAAAAGGAAAAGTAACAGTCACTTTTTGTGATCAGTGAAAAAAAAACCACTAACTTTTAGATATTGTTGCATAGTGGTACTGTTATGGAAATGGAATCGGTGCTTTAATGTGTAGGGATGGGTTAAGGTTATCACATGAGGTCGGCCATTGACTATACTTTCATCAGTACAGAATCCAGAATTCTATCTTTTCTGGTACGGTTTTGCAGCAGTTGGTGAAATTTATTATGGACCATGGCTTCTGCTAGGTCCCACTTCCTCTCTGTCTGGAACTTGAAATTTCTCAATCTGCTCCTGGTGGATTCAGTTTACCTCATGAATATAACATCTCTCTCCTCACACATTGCCTTATCCTATCCACTTTTCTCTTACCTTCCTTCCTTGATGTATTTGGGACCTGATAAACTATTGTTCTATGAGCACCTTGCTGTAACATAACCACTAGAATACTTACACTAGCTACTGACCCCTGTCCCTCCCTTCTCCTCTTCATGGAGTAGTGCTCCTCCTCATCCTCTTTGTCCTCCCATTTGGTGTTTTCATTTGTACTGGCTGCTCCACCAGCTCATTCCCTCCATTCCCACCATTCTGGAACAAATTATACCAGAGGAACTCCGTTTCACATCCTTATTTGTCATTTGCCCATGTTTCTGTGATACCAGCAATGCCAACCTTCTCACCTGTATCTCTGTCTGCAGCTTCTCATCTGCCTGTCTAGACTCCTTGCATTCCATATATTACTATCCAGCCTTCCTCTGTCACTCATTTCCTTTTGTTCTATGGTCTTTGTCTTTTTGTCTTCCTATTGCCATGTTTCTTCTCTATGCCCTGCCCCTAGGACACCCTTCTCATTTTCCATCTTAGCTTAAAGGCACACTAATCGAGATAACAACTTCCCAATGCAGTTCTGAGCACCTATACCTCTGTCCCACCTAGGCTAAGATTAAGCCTGACCCTGCCACAGAGCTGGTCTAATTTCCACATTTCATCCCATTCCCTATATAAGTCCCAAATTCTTTTCCATTGTCTGCTGTTACAACTAGCCATTATAATCCCTAATTGCATCCTTCTTCATTGTCCAGGCTGGTGGCACTTATATCATTTCTGAGAATGGTAGCGCCAACCTCCAGTCACAGCATCTTTCTGCATCTCCATGCCTCAGTCCCGCCTCATCAGCTTCCACCCACACCAGCTGTCTTCTCTGACAGGTCATTGGTTCTTACATGTGCAACAGCCTGCATTGTCTCCTTCCCCTTGGTGATGACTTTTCTCAACTCCTATAGCCTACTAAGTCTGAAATGCAAGACTGGTTTCATTGTAAACTGTTCTCCACTATGTCATTTGCCAAGGCAATGAAGTCCCTTGGAAAATGAGCATTCAATAAGCAAACTATTTCCTTCCTCATACTGGTTTTTGCCACCTTCATTTTGTACCACATAACTCCCCCCATCCTGTCAGTAACCGTCTCTTCTCTAGTTCCAATACCCAAGTCACCTCGCTGATTATGTTGATTGCCCATCCCATTCGATGCATTTGGACCCTTTCCCAACCATCCTGCAGTTTTCCTACAAACACTTTCTACTTCTCCATTCCTTTTGCCATCTGTTCTTCAGCTCCTCCCAACTGGCTGAGTGCCCTGCCTGCCCACTTCTCTCAGGTTGTCATTGTTTTGTTGCTTCCTGCTTGACCATCTTCATCTGTGTCTCCTCTTCATCATTCATCACTGCCGCCTGTGCCTGTATTTCTACCTCATCTTCCTTTCCTTTGTCCTTTCTTTCATGAATACATCTCTCCCTTCATCTATTTATTTTACTCTGTGCTATGTCACTTGCCTGAAGTCTTCTGACAACCTTTCCCCATGTCTTCATGTCTGCTACCTTTTTTCCCTACCTTTTCCCTCCTATACCCATCCTGTATAGTGTCTTTCTGTTACCTCCCCTCTTATCCCATCCTGTTCATTCTCTCTTTACTAGCTAGTATAGTACCATCTTTAGCTCTCATATTTTGCTTTCAACAGTCATCCATTCTCATATGACTCCACATTCTCTGTGACTCCAAGTCTCACTGAATCATATTGCTGAGCCGCGTGGTGAGGATGGTAACAATTTCTTTGCTATTCTCCTTACCTAGACTGTCCTGCTCCTTTCTTGCCTTGTTGTTATTGCAGCTATCACATTTTCCTTAATTGTTATATATTCCAATAACACACCTGTAGATTTTATTCAGCTTACTAAGGGACAATGAGAAAGTATATATTAGCAGCTCACTTGAGGCAAATTCTCAAGTCTTTAAGAAACAATCCATTCATAGCTAATTTTGCTCAGCTACTAGGCATACACAAATAGTATTTATATTCTGCCTTAAGCCTCTCACCTGATGTTTAGAAATTAAATAATAGAACAGATCTATTTTCTTAAATGTAAAAAGAAAGACAGATATATACAGTTCCCTATTCTTTAATTCGTAATATGTCTGCTTCTCACTTCAAAAGTAAAAAAAATGCTAAAATAATATACCTAGTTTATTTCAGAAACACAGCCATCTTAATTAATGTAGTTTACAGACTGTTTTCAGATGTTAACATTGCATAAATTAGAGAATAAATGAATGAATACTGAAATTGTAAGACACTGTACAGTGAACTATTCTAGATGACCCCAGAAATTGAATTGGTAGCAAACAATTGTTAACAACTGCTAATTAGCGAATTGAAATCACAGACTTTTGATATGTGTTTATGTAACTGATTCAGTAGGTAAAATATTAACTAATAGACATACACTAATCAACCTAAAATATATTTAAAGGTACATCAGCTTAAAATCAAGAATAAAATTATAACATAATCGCATCCACTATTGCAATCAATTAGTCTGCACTCTGCAAGACACCAGCTGTAAAACTGCACAGAGTGAACAAATTTAAACTGTGAACAAGCCAACAAGGTCTTAATAAGCAATTAAAAAAAAACATTTTATAAACTTATATTATCTTAAACAAACTATTCCAGCATCATATCAGTATTGTGATGCTACTCCCTTTCTGACGATAAGTAGAATCAGTTCAACCAGTGCTAGAATTTGGGCAATGTGACTTATGCAAGCACTAGGGCTCTGCTGTTTCTTCTTATCTTTGTCCAGAAATGCAATCTGATTACACAGAAACACTTTGCATTTGTTTTATCTTTTTTTTCTGATTGGCAATAGATTTATAGGTCACTAGGCATGGGTTGCTACAGATAATTGTTAGTGTTGCCATTTAGTGCATGCTCTTGAAGAAAGACATACTGTGCTTGCGGTCATGTTTTTTTTTTTTTGTTTTTTGTTTTGTTTTTTATGTACAGGAGTAGCAGTGCTTATTTTATGTATGCATGTTTTTTTACAGAGCAGCAAAATAGCAGGCAAATATGAAAGGGGATACTGAGAGATGCAGCAAGTTTGGAAATTATGATTACAAAAACATGCAAATTTGCACTCACACATCTGGAGATAAAATGAGCCCTACTAAAGTAAACGCATGGGGTGAAATGCTAATGGTGTTTTCAGTCCAGTGAAAACATAAAGATTTTGCTACAATGATTAGAAAACATGCAACTAATGTGTTACTTATTTGTTTACGATACACATATAGGTATATATGGACTCCTTCACCTACCTCTGCATTACAGGTATGCAATGTTACCCTCTGCTTTTTTTTCCTTATGGAAACAAATATAGAATAGCAGTCATTCTTAACCCAAGTCTTATGCATATAACTACAATTCATAACCAGTCCTGATCATTGCATGGTTGGGTTACACAGAAGGGTTTATTTATACATTGCTTCAACCTACCTTCCTACTAGGTCAAATGAACACTGAAGGTTCTAGGGTGCATTTAGCACACTCATACATGGTCAAGTTGCATTGGTGGAATTCCATAATTCAGTGATGCCTGTTCAAGAATTTGCTATAGCTGCATCAGAACCGTCTGCTTGATATACTTATAATATTGATAATTGTACATTCCACATAATGAGAATAACAGGGATCTTATAGATAATTTGAGGGGACCCATGTATGGGATAAAGCATTTAGGAGCTGCCTCTCTCCAATTAGTACTTAATTGTCTTATTCTTACTGTCAGTATTTTGTCACATTGTGGTGACTTTAAAGGATAATCTCTCTACAGCTATCTGTTTTGTTTAGAGTCGCTCATCTTCCCAGTTCTGTATTCTCTTCTTTATCTACCTTTCCTGCTGCTGTTTACTCCCTATCCTAATCTCTTTCTGTGCACTCATTAGTTGCTCCCTTAGTTCATCTATTCTTCTCCTTTTTCTTTCCCTCTGATGCATCTAAATTGTTTCCCTTATCTTCCTTTCTATTTTTATCCAATGTTTCTGTTGTGTCCAAATAATACTCTTTCACTACCTCTTTTATTATTTCCATCACCTTATTTTGGTCTTTCTCATCCTCTAAAATATGATGAGACTCACCAGTATCTCTGCAACTCCCATTCTCTCACCCCCTTCACCTTTATGCCTAACATACCATGACATGAATTTGTAATCTGGTCTATTTTTGTATTTTTAGCACATGTTGATGCCCTCTCGTAATATACCCACTGTGAAAGGTGCCAGCCTAGCTAGATAGGATTTTGTAGATAATGCTGTCATTTGTAAATATTAATGTAAGTCACATGCTTGTTCTCTTAAATGTAAGAAAATTATGGTAAATGTTGAACTTCAAAAATGTAACCACATTGCACTCTGCTGGAGGAAAGCTGATAAGTCAAGCATTGTATAATTGTTTGATCTGAAAACTTGGAGCCGAGATGTCTGAATGAAGGAATTCTTCCTGTTGTTTTGAGACTGGGGTTAATGGCTAGAATTTACATGCATAATGTATTTTATTGCTCTAGTTTCCTGACCAGCTGCAAGAACAAAAGGGCTTCTGTTAGCCTGGAAAACAAAGAATAATGATGTAATCTGAAATGAGTCAGTGGTACTGTGTTATCAATTTAAGGACAGAGGGAGAGGGAGAGAGAGAGAATCAGATCATTTTGCATTTGTTTTCAGAACTGACATACATCACCAGCACTGCCTTGCTCTATATGTAAGTTTAAATTAGAACTGTGTTTGCTCTTAGATATAGATAGGCAATAGGAAGTCTAGTCTATCTGTTTTCTGTACTGATGTTAGAACTTTTCTACTGTATTATTTTAAGCATTTCTCTGTGATCTCTGAACTCTTGACTAACACTGTGTAGTAAGAAGTATTGTCTTGTGTTCTTATTATTTATTATTAAATATTTTTAAACCTTTCAACCGTGGCTGTTATGTAGAGATAATTTAAGCTCTAGAGTGCATTGCATGTATATAGTGATACTGTCCAAGCCACTCCAAATAAGCCTTGCTGTTTGTCACACTTATCATTTGGATGATAATATTGCACAGTAATAATTGGACACCCTTTGATAAGGGCCTTATTAGTAGCTAATATTAGTGGTTGGTGGGAAGTGGTACTACCGTATAGTCTGGGCAGAAGGGGCATAGCTGGAAAACCTATGCCAGCTTTCCCCAAGATTGTCTGTGTGTTTGTATATAACTCATATCTCAAAGTGTGTGTGTGTGTGTGTGTGTGTGTGTGTGTGTGTGTGTGTGTGTGTGTGTGTGTGTGTGTGTGTGTGTGTGTGTGTGTGTGTGTGTCAGCTACTTGGGCAGGGAAATGAAGCACTGGTTGGACATAGAGGGCACTGGAGGTTTTAGCTTGACCACTAGGCTGAGATCTGGACCCCATAGCTGTGCCATTGGCGAGTCTTATTGGGGATCTGGGGATAAAGGGAGAAACCAGCCCCAGACTGATTGTGATCTCTGTGTGCTCTTAAGAGAAATTGTACTTTACTGTGTGTGTATTTGTTATCCTTCCCAATGTGGACACCCATCACTGGTGTTAGTGGTGAGGATTGAGGCTCCTTGATTGCTGGGCCAGTGCACAGGTGTCACATATTAATTGTTTGGCAGTGGTGGGATATCCACACCACATATTAATTGGTTGGCACATACTAATTGGCTTGTAGTGGTGTGGATAGTGAATTCCTATAGCTTGTGTACAGTGATCACTGAAGGTGTTTTTGTACTTTAAATCAGCCATGCAGTGAATATTCAGAGTTCAGATCACAATTGTTTTATTTCTTTTGTGAGCTTAGTTAGTCAGGGAGAGCAGACAAGCATGTCAGTAGAGGAGTATGGAAAGCTGACAAGGAGGCAGTTGGCTGAGATGTGCCAGGCTAAAGGACTAGTGCAGGGAAACCTGACTAAAGCAGACATGATTGCAGCTTTGGTCAAAGCTGCATCAGAAAACAGCAACCAGGAGGATGATCAGACTGACCACGGAGACGTACAACACTCAGGGAATGGACAGCTCAACCTTTGTGCAGAGGACTTAAAAATCCATCTGGAGCTAAAGAGAATGGAGTTGGAGGCCAGGCACTTGGAAATGGAAGCTGTGGAAAAGGAGCAGCAGAGGCAGCATGGAAAGGAGAAGCTGACTCTCTGCCAGAGTCATGGAGGTAATGAGGAAGGGAGTAACTGGACCCCAGAAGCACAAAAGGTCAGTAAATTTTTTCCACAGTTTACAGAGGGGGATAATTTTGATAGTTTCATTCATATGTTTGAGAGGGTATGTAAACAGTATGATGTTGACCAAAGGCTCTGGGTATGGTTCCTGATCCCCTTACTCCATGGTAAAGCTGTAACTATTTTGTCCAAAATGTCTGATGTTGACTGTTTTGATTATACTGCTTTTAAGAATTGCTTGTTAGTATTTTTTAAGCTAACACCTGAAACTTATAGGAAAAAGTTTTGTAAGTATAGAAGCAAGGCAGATGAAAGTGTGTGTGAATATGTTGCTGAACTGAGCACTTATTTTCATAGGTGGGTGAGTGGATGTTAGGTCACCACTTTTGTAGGGCTGGCAGACCTTTTGGTGAGGGAATAAGCCCTTAGCACTTTGCCTGAGGACATGAGGATCTGGTTAGCTGATAGACAGTGTGCTACTTCAGAGGAGTTGGGGAAGAAGGGAGACCTATACCTAGCATGCAGGGCATCCCTACACAGGAAAGGGACCCCCAGTACTGCTCATGGGTCTAATGAAACCCATGGTGGGCAGCCCAGACAGCCACAACAGAATCTGCCAGTAGCAGGGGAAACCACTACTCCGGGTACATGTCCAGGACCTAGGGTTAAATGTTCTGAATGCAACTAGTGGGGCCATGTGGCATACAGATGTCCATGGAGGCAAGGTGGGGAAAATATGTGAGAGAGCCAGTTAGTGGGAAAGACAAAATGCCAATAGTAGATTGTCTTGAGACAACAAGGGTACCAAACTACCACCCGGCAGATGTCCTGATAGGGAAGGATTTTGACGAGGCAGTACTATGTGTTAATGCAGTTACACGCAGTCAGGCTTCAAGACAAGCATGTGGGTCTGATAGCCTGGGGGAGAACCAGACAGACTGCATACTTGCAGCCAGGACTGGTGAGGTGGTTATTTCATGGAGAAAGCTACACTATAGCAGTAAGACTGAAGGTGAGCCACAGCTGCTTGTGAGTACTGATGTTCCATTGGACAGAGTGACTGCAAAGGTAGAGGTGAGTAGTAGTACCCAGGCTGACAGTGAGGCACTGCTGTCAGAGGATGCCAGACTTCCTGTGGAAGGGGAGCTGGGAAGGGTTACAAAGAGAAAGTTGAGACAGGCTCAGCTCTCAGACCCTACACTGCAAGACCTGAGGCAGGTAGCTAGTGAGGCACTGGATTCTCAAGGGAAGGGGGAATCTGTATACTGGGACAAAGGGTTACTGTATAGAGAGTGGACCCCTGAGGGGGGGCTAGTAGATGAGAGAATACAGCGGTTAGTAGTGCCTAGAGCCAACCATCTGGCGCTTCTAGCCATAGCCCATGATATTCCCTTTGCAGGTCAAATGGGCATAAAATGTACAAAGATACATATTATGCAGAACTTCTATTAGTCTGGAATTTCCAGAGATGTAAAAGAGTACTTCAGGACCAGTGAGCAGTGTCAAAAGGTAGGCAAGGCAGGAGACAAGATCAGAGCTCCCTTGATTGCCTTTGCCTGTGATTGAGGAGCTATTTCAGAGGGTAGCTATGGATATTGTGGGGCCTCTGATTACCCAAGTTCCACAGGGAAAAAGTATATTCTAGTGGTAGTAAATTATGCTACAATATACCCTGAGGCAGTGGCTTTGTCCTCTATTGAGGCAGAAAAGTTGGCAAATTCTTTGTTAGAGAATTTCAGTAGGGTAGGCTTCCCAGAAGAAGTACTGACTGACAGAAGTGCCAGTTTCATGTAGACCTGCTGGCTTGACTGTGGAAGTACTGTGGGTTAAAGCACCTGAAGACCATCCCCTACCATCCCCAGACTAATGGTCTTGTTGAGAGGTTAAACTCTACAATCAAATCCATGCTACAGGCATTTACAGACTAGTTTAAGAGGAAATGGGACAAATATTTGCCCCATCTGTTGTTTGCTTACAGAGAGGTTCCCCAGGAATCCATGGGTTTTTCAACCTTTGAGTTGCTGCATCGGCATAGGGTGAGAGGACCTCTAGATTTAATTTGAGATGAGTGGGAGTGTGAGGGTAAATTTCACCAGGAGTCTGTTGTAGCATATGTCCTAAACCTCAGGACAAAGCTCAGGGAAATCATGGGCTTGGGGCCCAGGAGAAACTGGCAGAAGACCAACAACAGAAAAAGGTATGGTATGACAGGAATGCTCGAGCTAGAGAGTATGCTGTAGGGCAGCAGGTAATGGCTCTCATTAGTGTCAGACACAACAAGCTGCAAGCAGCTTGGGACTGACCCTACAAGGTGGTAAGAAAGGTAAGTAATGTTGCAGGGGCACAAATTGTACCATGTTAACATGATGAAACCTTACCATGATAGGGAGGCCCTTGTGCTGAGTATTTGCAGTGGATTGCAGAAGGAGTCTGAGGAGATCTGGTGTCTGATTTCCTCAATGAGGCTCGGCTGACACCTCAGTGGAAGGGGTAGCAGTGTCCCAGCAACTATCTCCTACCCAGGTTCGAGAAATCCGAGCAGTGTTACAGGAGAGTGGGGACATATTCACTGGGAAACTAGGGTGCACCCACCTGGTGCAGCACCAAGTGAATACAGGACCCCAAAGGCCTATTAGGCAGGCCCCTTATAGGGTGCCTGAGAGAGTCAAACAGACTCTGAGGGAGGAGATACAGGAAATGTTGGAACTAAGAGTAATACAAGAGTCAAACAGTCCCTGGGCCTCCCTAGTGGTGCTGGTGCCAAAGAAGGATGGCAGCACCAGGTTCTGTGTGGACTACAGGAAATTAGTCACACAGAGTCAGATGCTTACCCCATGCCTAGGACAGATGAGACCCTAGAGCAGCTGGGTGGGGCTAAGTATCTTCCAACCATTGATCTTACCCAGGGTTATTGGCAGGTGCCTGTGACTCTCAGTGCTAGAGAGAATTCAGCCTTTCTGACTCCTTTTCGCTTGTATGAGTTCAAAAAGATGCCCTTTGGGATGAAAAATGCCCCAGCAACTTTCCAGAGGTGAGTAGAACATATCCTAGCAGGAGCAAGAGGGCTTGCCCTTGCTTACCTAGATGATCTTGCCATCTACAGCCATTTCTGGCAAGAGCACCTTCAACATGTCAGGGAGGTGCGGGGCAGACTGCAGAGGGCAAGGCTGACTATTAAGCCCAGAAAATGTCAGTTTGGTATAGCAGATGTCTCCTACCTGGGACATAGAGTGGGGAGTGGTAAGATCAGGCCAGAACCTGCCAAAGTAGAAGCTATTCAGGCATGGCCTGCACTTGTTACCAAAAAGCAGGGGAGGACATTCTTATGGACAGCAGGGTACTATAGAAAGTTCGTCCCTAGTTATACTACCATAGCTGCTCTATTCACAGACCTGATAAGGAAAAACAGGCCAGATAAAGTAGTGTGGATCCCAGCATGTGAGCAGACATTCCGGAAGCTTAAAGAAGCTTTGGGAAGACCCCCAGTGTTAGCCAGTCCAGATTACAGCAAATAATTTGTTGTGCAGGTGGATGCATCAAACCATGGGGTGGGGGCTGTACTTAGCCAGATTTCTTCAGTGGGAAAAGAGCACCCAGTGGTTTATCTCAGTCATAGGCTCCAACCCAGGGAGGAGCGCTATGCAGCTGTAGAAAAGGAATGTCTAGCCATAGTGTGGGCACTGCAGAAACTTCAGCCTTATCTATATGGAGGAAATTCACTGTAGTGACAGATCACAATCCCCTAACATGGTTACACAGATCCAGCCAGCAAAATGCCAAGTTGCTAAGATGGAGCCTAGGGTTGCAAGCATAGGGAGGGTGGCCCAGTGGTTAAGGTGTTTGCCTTGCAAACACAAGGTGCAGGGTTTGAGTCTCACAAGGGATAATTGGCTAGGCTTAAAATGTCTCGCAAGGGCAGTTAGCTTAGTACTAACCTATGACCTATGACTATGACTATGATATGTCAGTACAGCACCACAGTGGGATTAGCAATGCTAATGTAAATGGGCTCTCAAGACAGGGAATGGGGTAAAGTATACTCAGATAGACCTAACCCTCTCAAGCAACGTTTCTCAAGGGTCACTTGAAAAACTACCTTGAGTTCTCCGATGGGGAAAGATATGTGAAGGCTGCCAGCCCAGCTAGATAGGATTTTGTAGATAATGTTGTTATTTGTAAATATTAATGTAAGCTACATGCTTGTTATCTTAAATGTAAGAAAATTATGGTAAATGTTGAACTTCAGAAATGTAACCACATTGCACTCTGCTGTAGGAAAGCTGATAAGTTAACCTTTGTATAATTGTTTGATCTCAAAACTCAGAGTTGAGATGTCTGAATGAAGGAATTCTTCCTGTTGTTTTGAGCCCAGAGTTAATGGCTAGAATTTACATGTATAATGTCTTTTATTGCTCTGGCTTCCTGACCAGCTGCAAGATCAAAAGGGCTGTTACACTCTGAGTTTCTGTTAGCCTGGGAAACAGAGACTAATAATGTAATCTGAAAGGAGTAAGTGGTACTGTGTTATCAATTTAAGGACAGAGAGAGAGAGAGAGGGAGAATCAGAGCATTTTGCATTTGTTTTATAACTGACATCACCAGCACTACCTTGCTCTATATGTAAGTTTATTTTAGAACTGTGTTTGCTCTTTGATATAGATAGGAAATATAATGTCTAGTCTAGCTGTTTTCTGTATTGATGTCAGAACTTTTCTACTGTATTATTTTAAGCATTTCTCTGTGATCTCTGAACTCTTGACTAGCACTGTGTAGTAAGAAGTATTGTCTTGTGTTCTTATTATTTATTATTAAATATTTTTAAACCTTTCATCTGTGGCTGTTTTATGTAGAGATAATTTAAGCTCTAGAGTACACTTCATGTATATAGTGATACATGTATATAGTGATACTCTCCAAGCCACTACAAATAAGCCTTGCTTTTCATCACACTTACCATCTGGATAATAATATTGCATGGTAATAATAGGACACCCTTTGATAAGGGCCTTATTACTAGCTAATATTAGTGGTTGGTGGCAAGTGGTACTACCATATAGTCTGGGCAGAAGGGACATAGCTGGAGAACTTGTGCCAGCCTTCCCCAGGAGGGTCTGTGTGTTTGTATATAACTGATATCTCAAAGTGTGTGTCAGCTACTTAGTCCGGGACACTTCACCCCTTTCTTTCTAGCTTGATACAGTCCCTCTTTTTGTGTTCTTTTCTTCTCTTCCTTGGTAATCATAGTTCTCATTTCTCATATTTTGTCTTCATTTTTTTGTCTCCTTGAAATCTCTACTCTTCTGACTATCCACTTTCTCATTTCATCTTTGCATTTGTCTCCATTTTACACTCTTGACTTCTTGTCTTCTTATTCCTACCCACTCCATCTATCCATCCATCCATCCATCCATCCATCCATCCATCCATCCATCCATCCACCATCCATCCACAACCCCAAGGTTCACACCACCAGGTGGCTAGCTTTGCCCTGGTTGTTCTTCAAACCACATAGTCACATGCACATTCACACCAATGGCTAATTTACAGTGTCTAATCCACCTACTGCATATCTTTCCTCCCTTGTAAAACGAATATATATATATATATATATATATATATATATATATATATATATATATAAATACACACACACACACACACACACACACACACACACACACACACACACACACACACACAGACACACACACACACACACACAAACATACCTGTGGTTTCCCTCACTAGAAGTTGATTATCTCGCTTCAGTGCCACCCCCATCTTGGGCCTGTTTACCTGTCTTTGCCATAACAGAGTGCATCTACCTAAGGGCTTATTCTCCCTCTGCTGCATCTTTCCTCCCCTAGGTTTGCCCAATTTCCAGCTACAGACTCTTTCCCATTTCTTCCCAAACCCCTGCCTCTTCCTTCCTCATTATATTTGTTATCTTAGGTTCTGCCCTCAACAAATGCTTTCATGTTTTCTCCGTCCTTTAAAATATTTTTCTCAGATTAGTTTACTTCTCTTTTGTCTTCTTATAATTTTATTGCCATCATTGCATTCCAATGTCCATCCCTACCCTTGCTTTTTTATATATATTTTCCTTTCTTCTAATATTATTTCATGATAGAACATTTACTCCTTTTCTGTTTCTAATTTCACTATGGGTTTTAAGCCCTTTTCTTTCAGGCTCCAGACCTGATTTATGCTCCTGTATTTTTAAGACCCCACCTTATTCTGATGTTAAAGGCATAGATTCCTTTTTCTTTATCCTATTCTATTCTCTAGCTTTGGTATTCCTTATACTTCTCCTTATTTATCAGTTTGTAGTCTCTGCTTTTCTTAATGTGTGCTAAATCAGATCCTCTTTCTGTTTCTCAGCTTTCAGTAATTTACTCTGCCCCCCACCCTTTTAGTTCCTTCTGATCTGTGTTAATAATCACTTTATCCATCCTCTCTTCACTTCTTCTTATGATTCAAATTACCATGGCAACTCTCACCCATTATCCCTCCTTGGTATTTCAGTCATGTTGCATACTATTTTATTTTATTTAATTCAAACTGTATATAATTGTTGGATTATGTCTTACAAGCTTAAAAATATTTACTAATCCCTTTAGCATTTATTTATTTCTCCCATGTGAGTTTATTTCAAATTATTATGTCGTCCTTCATCAGTTATACCTCCTCTATGCCTCAGTCTCACATTTTTCTGTTTTATTTATGCTCTTCACACTGTATATAACTTTTGCATTATTTCTCATGAAATTCATGTCACATGCTGTTCTGTTTTATACAGTCCAAATGATGTATGACTGTCAGATTATTTCATAATACTTAACAAACATTTACTAATCTATTTAGCATTTATTTATTTCTCTCAGGTGAGGTTAATTCAAATGACTATGGCATCATGTATCATTTATCCCTTCCCTATACCTCAGTCACATAGCATGCCATTTTATTTTAAACAATTTGAACTGTGTTGTCACATTATTTTACAATTTTGTTCAACCATTTGTGGTTCAATCAAATGAATATTCAATCAAATGATGCAGTACATATATATATATATATATATATATATATATATATATATATACATATATATATATATATATATATATATATATATATATATATATATATATATATATATATATATAGTTCCTTAGCCTAGCTATCACAACAGGTGTAAAAAAGTGATCATTTTATAGATGTTCTATATTTTCCAGTACACTTTACTAGTTATAGCTAATAATAAGCACTGGTTATGATTTTTCATTGCTGGTATCAGTTTGTTATAGATGTATAAGTAATATTGCAGTTTGCTTTATCACAATGTGCTAGATTGTGTGAGCTCTGGTGGTGCATTTCCAGTGCTCTTCCTCTTTCTTCCCACTGTAATGTGACCATGGAGTTGCTCTCTCTCTCTCTCTCTATATATATATATATATATATATATATATATATATATATATATATATATATATATATATATATATGTGTGTGTGTGTGTGTGTGTGTGTGTGTGTACATACGGGTTCCTATGAATACGTCGACAGCCGAAACATCGACACTTACCTCATCGACACCACAGCATCGACCGTTCAGAACATCGACAATCCAGGTAAGCGATTTTCCCCCTTACAGGACCCATGGTAGCACTTGTTTCGCTAGTACGACGCTATGGACAACGCAAATTCTCAACAGTCGCTACCATGGGTCCTAAGTGCTACCATGGGTCCTGTAAGGGGGAAAATCGCTTACCTGGATTGTCGATGTTCTGAACGGTCGATGCTGTGGTGTCGATGAGGTAAGTGTCGATGTTTCGGCTGTCGACGTATTCATAGGAACCCATATATATATATATATATATATAAGTTGGGGGTGGGTGGATTTTATTCTTATTTTTTAATTTTATGTATGTGCGAGCATGCGCGCGCATGCGTGTGTGTTTGCATGTGTGTAAGTGAGTGTGTGTGTGTATGTGTGTGTTATGCTTGGTTAGATGAATTGTGTTTGGATCAGTTGCATTAGATCATTTTTATGCAGATATTCTGATTTTAGATCAAATGGCACTCATATATGTATATATATATATATATATATATATATATATATATATATATATATATATACACACACACACACACACACACACACACACACACACACACACACACACACACACACACACACATAGATAGAGATAGAAATACATATACCAATGACTTTATTACCTGGGACCTGACTAACCCTGAAACTCATTGATACTTGAAGAGCATCATGCTGTAGACAGCTTAAAGCCTGCCCCAAACCATCTACTATACCTTCTATTGCATCCTGTGTAATGTCTCTTTTCTGCATGGCTCTGCTCCTTGCTGTCCTTGTTTCTGACTTGGCTACACCTGCTTTACTGACCATTTTTCTATCATACCTTACTTTGTATCAGCCTATGTACATGTCCCCAATACATGTCAGATGACTTTCTTTTGTGGTGGCTTCTATTCTTGTCCTATTCTATTAGATCATGAGCCATAAAATTACCTATGAAATCTGATTCCTTTCTGCTAACATTGATATCTGACCAAACCACTGGATAGGTTCATAGGTACTTACTAGGCTATTAATCAGTGAGGAGCTTTAGAAGCCTAGCCCTTATGTGTTATGAGGAGTCTGTTTCTACAGTTCATAGGTATAGGTTCATAGGTAAGGGCTAGACAAGCTGCCCTTGAGGGCCATTTTAAATCTAGCCAGTTTCGGTTTTGCTGCTCTAATTAACCTATCCCATTTGGTTATAGATTGGCCTTACCCTTCACATGGTTGATAATTGTATATTACCCTAATGAAAATTGCTAGGATAATACCATAGATAATTTGAGGGGACCCATGCATGGAATAAAGCATTTATGCGCTGCCTCTGCACATTAGAAGTACAGGAGGCAGTGCTGGGGGAAATTTTCTGTTTACCATGCATAGATCCAAGTTGTGCTTCAGCATGGACAGGGATGAACTTTGTTTTATGTGGACAGAGAGTCTGTTCCAGTGCAGTGGTATCCTTTGTGAGAAACACCTGACCCTCTAAACCATTATGTTGATGTTGCAGAAGAGGTTTAGATCCCTAAACTGAGTATTTCTGATGCCATTTGACTTGCTGGTGTGCAGTGTATCCATCACTAATGGGTTGAAGGATGCCGTTGTACGTCAGACACAGGTCACCTATCATCAGTCTGTAGGATACTGAGTATAGTGACAATGCTTTGAGTCAGTCCATGTAGGACATGTTGTTTAGGCTTTGTATCCTTTTTTTAGTAAAGTAGTTCTGTGGGTGTTCCAGCTGTATGTGTCTGGACAGATACATGCCAAAGGGGCATTATGTTCAATGATTGGCCTCATGAAGGCTAGGAGACAATAACATCCCTAGATCTAGACACAGTTCTATAAGCTGAGCAATAGTAAAAGGCTTTCTTACAACAATGGACACAACTTGTTCAAAAGTTAGGTCACTCTCCAAAAAAGTTACATACATACACACATGCATACAAATATTTCAAGCATGGGCATTAATGCCCTTCTAGCTTTCCAATATACCAAAAACTTGTTTCCATAATAAATGTCCTGGCTGTTCTTAAAAATATCTAAACTAGTACTTGCTTTAATGTAATTTGGTGGTCTGTTCCATGCATCAGCTACTCTATCAGATAACTAGTTAGTACACTTCTCATTCCTATAGAATCTTCTACACAGGTTATCTGATGATTCTCTAGTACTTTCTGATAACCCCAAACATTCCCAGAGGTAGTCTCTAAATGCCCTATATACCTGAATAAGATCTCCTCTTAGATATATGTAAGAGACACTGTACGTGTTCAGATATTTTAGTCTTTCATAATAACATAAATTTTCACATCCATGGATGCCCTTGGTATATTTCTGTTACACTCTTTCCAGTTTACTCATGTTTTTTCTTACAGGGTTTCCATATTGTTATTCCATATTCAGGTTTGGGTCTAATGTAATTAACAAACAATGACATCATCATTGCTGATTTCCTAGACTTTATAAATCTTTTTATACAACCTATAGTTCTATAACTATAATTAATCAACTGGTTGATATTAGAAAAACTCATAGCTGACCCATATACCCAGGTCCTTGAACGAGTCTTCAGTTTCAATCACTGTGTGCTGTATTAAATATTCACCTTTCAATTTATGTCTCCCAAATCTCATATGCTTAGTTTTTGATGTATTTATCAGCATATTATTCTCCTGGCCCAAATGGTCAATTTAGTCAAGTTATTTTGCAGACATGCCTTATCTGTAACACATGTAATCAGTTTACCCAATTTCAGGTCGTCTGCATATAGACTGTAGAACACCTCAGATGAAAAAGTTAGGTCTGAAAGATACAATCTAAACTAGTAAGGGGCTAGGACAGAGCCCTGTGGGACAACCTGACTGTAACCAAGAATTTCACCTGTCCAGTTGCTATATGATACTTGCCATGTCTTATTTGTAAGCCATGCAGCTATCCATCTTATCAACAGTAAATCAATACCTAGCTGTTCTAATTTATTGATCAGTGTTTTCTGTATGACACTGTCAAATGCTAAAGTTAAACCTATATAAATTATATCACAGCACAATTGTTTTATTCGTAGCTATTATTATATTGTTATAGAACATCATGTTACAGGTGGTAATAGATCTGTTTTCAACATATCAATGCTGTTCTATGGTTTCAAGTCCCAAACTATCCAGTTCTGACAATAGCTTATCGGATAGTACCTTCTACATTATTATTCCACAGTGTGAAAGTAGACTTAAGGGTCTATATGACCGTGTGTTTGTCCTACTCCCCTTTTCCTTAAAGACAGGTTTAATAAGTGCATGTCTCCAATCTCGAGGAATCTCCCCATATTTATATGACCTAGTGAATAATACATATAATGGTACTGTAAGTTCTTGCTGAAGTGTTCTCAGGTCATTGTTACTAATTCCGTCTCCTCCCTGTGCTTTGTTTGGATCCAGTTTGCATAGTTCTTTTTCAATATAATCTAATTTGATTCCATTATCTGGGGTTATCTGGATGTCACTAGGACAACTTATCACCCCTTTTGTGAAGCCAAACTTTTTTGCATATGATTTGGTAAATATAGCTATAATCTGTTGTGTCTGAAATACATTTTAGAATCTGCACACAGTTTATCAGTTTGTAACTCCTTCTACATCTTATGTATCTATAAAAAGGTTTCCTATTATGCTCAATATCATTATATAAATTTTCTTCAAATTCTTCTTGATCTTGTCTCACACTATGCTTAATCTGTTTGCTCAGCTTGTTTATTTCAGTTTTTTAAAGTTGTAGTTCGCCCTCTCTTCCATTTCTTATATTTTTTGTCTCTCAACTTAATCAGATATCTTGTTCTTTTGGAAATATATCTCCCTGACTGTATGACTAGATCCTGATGTTAAACATTTTTTTATTTTTTGCACTCAAACAATTTCTCTTTCAAAATTATTCCCATCCACATTCCATCTGAAGTTTTTTTACTGATCACCTCACTCCAGTTAGTTTTACATAGTGACTGTTTTGCTTCCATATAATTTGCAATTAACCTTCTGTGCACTGGTTTAGGTTTTAGTTTGGCAGAATTGTCTAGCAACAAATTAACCTTTATAACCCCATGATCACTGCACATCAATGGTGGTAAAACTTGACTTGAAGTAACAGTAATTTCTTTAGGAACACATACAATGTTCCACCCCCTGGTAGTTTCTTTGCAGTCTGAAGCAACTGTTGTTTCTGAATATGCATTGTGAATAATTTATTTACTAATGTTGTTGACTTAATATTATTCCAGTCTGTTTCTGGTAAATGTAAGTCCCCAGCTAATATTATTCTTCCCTCCTATGTTTCATGCAAGAAATGTATGAATTCCTTCCTCTAGGTCATCTGCACTTAAATTTGGTGGTCTATACACTCCAGCAGTTGTTATATGTTGCAAGGTTGTTGTTGCTTTTGTGTTGGTGCATGAATAAACAAGTCTTTGTGGGTTCTGTTTAAGCAGCTTTATTCTATACAAACACATTACTGTAGAGGCTTATTGACTATGACTAATAACATATACAAACTAACTGCTGCAATCATACATGCTCACTCACTGGCTGCTTCTACATAATGGCACTAGCGATTGCACATGTCTGGAATTTATACATGCACGCACAGCCTTGCATGCTTCTTAAAGACATAGCACACACACACACATTACACTCTGATCTACAGCCTCCCTATTTGAGAAATAGATCATCCAATTTGTCATGAGATTATTTAGCATCCAGAAATCACAGATAGTATTAAATAATGCATGTCTTTAGATTAAGTGCACATATATATACAATCAAGTTCATGTTGCTGTGTATTTCACACTAGGCTTAGAAACTCATCCATATTGTGTGACATAAAACTGGGAATCAGATTTAGCAACTGAGACAGTCTCTGAAAAATGGTTGACCTGTGGAATGTTCAAATTACTTTCTGGAACAGAATCAAACTTTTAAACACATTCTGGTCTAAAAATAATGTCTGACTCATTCTTTGATTTAGAGTTTGCATCACAAATACAATGTTGTGATTGCAATGATGATGATTCTGGTACAGGAAAAAGATGTCTGCGATTCTTCCTATACTCCATACCCTTGGAGCTTACCAAATAGGATCTCGGATCAGCACAGATGCCTGTAATCTGTTCTATTTGATCAAAACCTTTTGTTGTCTGAATTTGTACCACCTCTCCTTCCCTCAACAAATGAAATAATCTGCTCGATATGTCATAACTAGATTTCTGGATATTAAGCTTCTTCAACAATTGAGCCTTGATGGTTTTATTGCTCTTAGAATTAGGCCGTAACAAACTTGATGAAATAGGTGGCATAGTTCTAGTTTGTCTGGAAAGTAGTCTTTGAGTAGGTGAGCCAAGAATATCATCATGAGGTATGTTTCTGAGATTAAGTAAATTCAAGAATACATCAGTATTGTCACGCTTTGACCTCTCAAGTAATTGCTTTGCACTCTGTACTGCTCATTCAGCTAGACCATTAGATTGAGGACTTTCAGGACTGCTAGTCACATATACAAAGTCCCATTCTCTTGGAAATTTCTGAAACAACTGGCTAGTAAATTGAGTACCATTGTCAGAACAAAAGTTTGTGTGGACTACCATGAACTGAGAAATGACATTTCAATTTAGTAATAACAACTGTTGAGGTTAAGTTTGGTAGTATATCAATCTCAAACCAATTTGAATAAGAACCTACCAAAACTAAGTAGTGCTGATTGTTCCACTCAAAGACATCAGTTGTTACAGTAGACTAAGGTAGTTCAGGAATTGGATTTAGCTGAAGCAGTTCTCTTTGCAAATGCGTTCTGGTATTACATACTGGATAAGAAGAAATAACTCTGTCAATGTCTTTTGATAATGAAGACCAAAATACTAGTTTTCTTTCCCTTCTCTTCTTCTGGAAAATAAACCTGGGTGACCATGATGCAAAATGTGAATATATTCTTGCTGTAAGGAGGCAGGAACAATTTTAGGACCTTTGAAAATAATGCTGTCTTCCATCAACAATTCATCTCTGTAATGAAAATACGATTGCACCTCAGGTGATACACTAGATCGCTTTGATGGCCATCCAACATTGATGTAGTGATTAAGCTTTTGTGAAATTGGATCAGTCATAGTGTGACTCAAAACTCATGAAGTCTAGTTGTGGAAAAAGTATGCACTGACATTACATCAAAATCAAAGGTTTCAGCATCAAACTGGTCTGTTGTACTTCTAGGCGATCCGGATAAGGTATCAGCCAGATCGAGCAATTTACCTTTAGTGTAGACCAATTTGAAATTGTACTTTTGCAATTTGAGCATCATTCTTTATAATCTCGCTGGAGCAGAATGCATAAGCTTCATTAGAATGGTAACTAGACACTGATGATCAGTTTCAATCTGGATAGCTCTACCATAAATATAATCATGCAACTTGGAACATGCGAAAACTATCACCAAAGCTCTTTCTCAATTTGAGCATAATGCATCTCAGTTTGAGTACGTTTCCTAGATGCATAGGTTACCGTTCTGCCCTCTTGAAGAATAACTGCACCAAGACCAAATTTTGAATGAATCAGGAAAGAACAACTGGTTTATTCACATCATAGTATCATCAGAGGTGGCAATTTTCGGCTTAAGGTCATCAAACACCTCCTGATGATGTTCCAACCATGACCATACAACATTTTGCATGTTAGCTCTCTCAAAGGTGCTGTCATCTCACTGAAGTCTGGTATAAACTTACCTAAATATTTGACCATGCCCAGAAAATGCTGTAAACCTTGCACATTATCTGGTGCTGACATCTCTAAAATAGCAGTTTGTTTGGTAGGGTCAGGTCGTAAGCCTGTACATGTAAACAAATGTCTTACACAGGGTACTTCTGGAAGTCTGAATTTGCACTTCAGAGGACTGAGCTTCAAGTTTATTTCATGTGCTCTGTCTAGAACTTCCTTGAGGTTTCAGTCATGCTCTGCTTCACCATTGCCTCCAACTAATAGAGTGTCTACTATTATGGCACAAGAATAACCTGAAAAAATGTGTTTCATTGCAGCTGAAAGACTTCACTTGCAGAATTTATTCCAAATAGCATCCTTAGGAATCTGCATCTGCCAAATGGAGTACCAAAAGCAGTTAGAAATGAGGATTTATGATCAAGCATCACTTGTCAAAATGAACTCTTTGCATCAAAAACATAAAATACAGTGGCATTCAGTATTAGAGCTGCAACTTTCTTAACTGTGCACATTGGATGATATGGCCTTTTTAATACTTTGTTAAAATCTCTAGGATCAATGCATATTCTGATTTCATCTAAGCCTTTCTTATGAACGGCTACCATGGACAATACCCATTCAGTTGGTTCTGTGACTTGACAAATAACACCTTGCTGCATCATCTTATCCAACTGAGCTTTAACTTTATCTTGCATAGCTATTGTAACTATTCTTGCTGGTCTGACTACTGGAGTGACCTCGGGATCTAACTTCATAGAATATACAACTGGAGGTTTGCCCATTTTGTCATTGAAAACATCAGCATACTCTAAGAAATGGCTTTGGAAAAACCTGAACTTGGAACTGCACCCACATGATGAAATTCTTTAGCAAAAGAAATAAATTCATTCTCAAACTGTCTTTGAAACCTAGTAAAGATTGCATTGGTCTTTGGACTACATAAAAGAATAAGTTGTAACAGTTCTCAGCCAAATAACATGGTAGTATTACTGAACCTTTGGTTTGAATTTCTTCACCTCCATACGCAACAAGTCTCGTACTGCTAGTCACATTGAGTTGTTCTTTAGTTCTGACTTTTGTAAATGTGTCTGCTCATATAACATTGCACTTTGACCCAGTGTCTACTTTGAGCTCTGTGGATTTTTCATTGATCTGAACCGTACAAAACACTTTACTCCTGCATCAACTCTTTCTCCAAGTGCTGATACACCATCTACATAGAAAGCTGACTGCTTTGGCTCACATTGATCAACTTGCTTTTTTATGTGACTTTTCTTTGCAATTGAGTGAAGCTTTCTTGATTTGCAAAACGTTTGGAAATGGTTCCACTTTCTACACTTGTGGCATTGCTGACCATATGTTAAACACTTCTCTCTTTTAGACTCATGATTTGCACCACAATTGCGACAGTTAAAAATAAAACTAGACTTGGGTTTTGCTGACTCAGGTTTGTGATGTACTGACCTGGCAGTGGAGCTTGCACTTTTCCTGGAACTCTCTGGAAAGCTTATTGCCTTCTTTGAAAACCTTGTGGCTACCCCTTGCTTAGGCCTGTTTCTGTTCGCCACAAGTTGCATACTATCTACATTCACTCTGGAGCTTACAGAAACCATGCTTTTATCACTAGTAAGCATGTTTCTATGTCTTTCTGCCACCTCATGGATCTGACAAATCTCTATTGATTTGCTTAATGTCAAATCACTGCCATGAAGTAAAATCTCACTGTCATGAAGTAAAATCTTTTTCACTGCAGCAGTACTAATACCACATACAAGTCTTTATCAGCTCATCTTTCAAATCACCAAACTGACATGTTTTAGCTTTGTTCCTCAAGTCAATTATATGAGCTGCAAATGTTTCCCCTTGTTTCTGATTTCTTGTGTAAAACAAATGCCTCTCTAATGTAATGTTCATCTGGGGGTTGCACATTTCTCTCAACTTACTCTTCAAACACTGGGGGTCTTCCCTTGATTCAACTTGCACAACAATATGGTGGTCTGCACCTTCACCTTCATACACTGCTGATACATATACAAATGCATGTTCCCTTTCTATGGCCTCAGTTCCTGCTAGATTTAGCAAATTAAATGCCTTGGCATGTGCCTCTTTATCTGCATAAGCTGCTTGTATGAATATGTCATACTCTTGCTCAAATATTCTCCATTTCTCTGCAATATTCTGATCAAACACAAGTTGTTGAGGTTTTCAAAATCCGTCTGCCATATTAATACATACCAGTGAAGGATCTTGAAAATGCGCACATACACACACACATGCATTAGTAATTGGCATAAACACAATTTGTTCAATGCTTTTGTGCTCCATACTTATACTGCCTCTCTTTGAGCTTTTCAGAACTGTGTGAATGAACAACCTCGTAGTATTTTCAAATAACTGGACTTTGTGAACCAAACTTCTTGGGCTACTCAATGCTTTATTGCACTTTGTGAAATTCCTTTTCAAGATTTCCCTATGCCTTACTGTACTTTGTGAAATAGCTTTGTAAATTTCTTGATACTTTACTGTACTTTGTGAAACAGATTTTTAGAATTGTCGATGCTTTACTGTGCTTTGCAAAATAGCTTTTTCGAATTCTCATTGCTTTACTGTGCTTTGCGAAATAGCTTTTTAGAATTCTTAATATTTTACTGTGCTTTGCAAAATAGCTTTTTTGAGCTATCAATGTTTTATGAAGCTTTGCAGAATTCCTTTTCAAACATTTCAATGCTTTATGGAACTTGGCGGAATAATTTCTCAGATTATGCTTTATAAAATCTTTGATTGGTAAAGTGAGAAATACTAAAGTCATTTATTTTCGAAATTTGTAAAGGCAAAATGCTAAAGTCGTTTATCATCACTCAATATGCTTGCAGAATTAGTAAAGTCAGAAATGCTAAAATCATCTACTTTCAAAATTGGTAAAGGCAGAAGTGCTAAAGTAATCTCTTGGAACTTTATCGATAAAGGCAGAAATGCTACAGTATGCACCATCATTTGTCAAAGTCATCACTTTAAGAAACATTCCAGAACTTTACAATGCAACTGAGCAGTTCACGAGCACAGTAATACACTTGTAATATTTCATAAAAAACACCTGTTATCAATGCAAGAAATATATCAAGCAACTGTACAATGCAAATAAATTGAACTTCTGTTGCCAAAATACAATATCCTTTGAAATATTTGCACTTTGCAAATGACTAATGGCGGTACCTTGCTAGGTAACTCTTTACAGTACAAGAAGCACTCTGTAATGGTGGCACTTTGTGAATAGACACACCCAGCACAAGAACATTTCTTCAAATAACCATGCTTTAACTGGATTACACAAAATGAAAAGAAAACCCACTGGAGCCACCACAACCAGTTATAACTTTTATTTAAAACACAGATAAGCGCTTTCAAGCATTAGCTCTTCATCAGATCTAAAAACATTTACAATCAGCCATATTTAAACAAGTAATAACCAATCAGATCAATAGCAGAACCTAAGCCCCTTCAATAGGGGTTTTAAAGGCATACAACCATTTAACAAATGTGTATGGTTAGCTTGTAATTCAGCTATCATCTTAATTCAGCTAGTTCAGTGTTATGTACAATGTCCCCTCCTTTCATACTCTCTTGTTGAATATATATGCCACCATAAACTGATATTTGTGCTCTTTGTTTATTTCTATATGTTGATGTAAAGCATTACTTCTCAAGCATAATCTAATATCACTCATATGTTGCAGTATGCGTTGTCTGAGCATTCTATTAGTTTTACCGACATAGAATACTTGGCATGATGTGCACTCAGCTAAGTACGCCACATTTTTAGTTCTTGAGTCTGCATGTAATCTGGGTATATGCCTCCTACCTGACACAGGGTATACAAAAATGTTATTTTCCTTAACATATTGACATGCCTTGCATTTTCTACATTTGAAGGTTCCCAATTTCTTCCTTTGTGCATTAGACATATTTGGAAGTATCTTTTTACATATAATTTGTTTCAGATTCTGTCTGTTAGTATAAGCAAATCTGGGGTGGAGTCCTACTAATGCTTTCGGTTTATCATCAGTGTGAAAAATCTTCCAATTCTTATCACTTGGGAAATCGAATCATTGTCACTATTATAATATTAATTCATTCTCACAAACAGGTTACTATTCAATTTCTGTTCATTGGCAAACATCCCATTGTCAGAATTACCTACATTACATTCAGACCAAGGCTTCCCTATATTTCTTCTCCAACTTTTTGTCATAGCTATTGTTCTCTTAATTCTTTGTGCAGATAACCACAACTGGCAAACATCTGCTGCATATTGTTTAACTCACTTTCATATATATTAGCTTCAGTGCACAATCTACAGATTCTTAACCCCTGCCCACTCATTACATTGTCAAAAATGTGCCTTGGGGTGCATGCTGTCAGGCATTAACATATTATTTCTACAGCACCTTCTCCTATACACTCTAGTTTATATTTTGTCAGTCAAATCTTAGTAAATTTTCACATCTAAAAAAATCTATCAATTCAGTAGAATAACTAACAGTAAAACGTAAAAAAATCTGTTGTATTTTCCAAATAACTAAGAAATGACAATAATTCTTCAGTAGTACCATTACACAAAATAAATATATCATCCACAAATCGGTGATACACTTTCAAACTAGCCTTCCAAGTACAAGTACTAGATAAAACATGGGTAGCTTCCCACTGTGCCATCACCAAGTTGGCATATGTGTTGGCACAGGGGGTAACCATGACCAAGCTTTTAGTAATTTGAGGAATAATTTTGATGTTACCATCAGACCCGCTGATAAAGGGGGTGGAATTGTGATTCTTGATAGAGGGGATTACTTACAGGATATGTTACAAATGCTTAGATAAAATGTTACTTAGTAGAATATAACATACAATCAAGTGAATGATTTTATTGCATATGTGAAACATACTTTAGATGATTTATTATAATCTAATGTTATAACTGAAGAAATATATAGGTTTGTGACAGTTAAACAACCTATTATACCTATATTGAAAGGTCTACCCAAGATCTATAAGGAACCCCTCAAACCCCCATACAGACCTATAGTATCTGGCAGAGGCTGGGTTACTGAATTCCTCTCTATATGGGAGGAGAAGAAACTTAAAGTAATGTTATCCTATCCTAAGTGATTTTTATGAATCTCAAAGTGGTTATGAAAGTTACTTATTTGTGACTTTAGATATAAATAATTTATTTACTGTGATTCCGATTTTTTATGGAATCACAGCTGTCAAAGATTTCATTTAATCTCATGCAGTGTTTGATGAAAATAAAGTTACACAGATATGTGCTTTTCTTGAATTGATGTTGGGAAATAATGTATGTATGTTTTATTATAAATACTATTGGCAGAGAGATGGTGTAGTTATGGTTCCCCCTGTGCCAAAACATATGTCAACTTGGTGTTGGCACAGTTGGAAGCTAACCATGTTTTATCTAGTACTCACCCTTGGAAGGCAAGTCTGAAAATGTATCACCGATTTGTGGATGATATATTTATTTTGTGGAGTGGTACTACTGAAGAATTATTGTCATTTCTTAGTTATTTGGAAAATACAACAGATTTTTTTACATTTTACTGTTAGTTATTCTATTGAATCGATAGATTTTTTAGATGTGAAAATTTACTAAGATTTGACTGACAAAATACAAACTAGAGTGTATAGGAGAAGGTGCTGTAGAAATAATATGTTAATGCATGACAGCATGCATCCAAGGCACATTTTTGACAATGTAATGAGTGGGCAGGGGTTAAGAATCTCTAGATTGTGCACTGAAGCTAATATATATGAAAGTGAGTTAAACAATATGCAGCACATGTTTGCCAGTCGTGGTTATCAGCACAAAGAATTAAGAGAACAATAGCTAGGACGAAAAGTTGGAAAAGAAATATAGGGAAGCCTTGATCTGAATGTAATGTAGGTGATTCTGACAATGGGATTATTGCCAATGAACAGAAATTGAATAGTAGCCCGTTAGTGAGAATGAATTTACATTATAATAGTGACATTGATTTGATTTCCCAAGTGATAAGAATTGGAAGATTTTACACACTGATGATAAACTGAAAGCATTAGTACGCCCCCTCCCTATATTTGCTTATACTAACAGCCAGAATCTGAAACAAATTTTATGTAAAAATATACTTCCCATTACGTCTAATGCACACAGGAAGAAATTGGGAACCTTCAGATGTAGAAAATGCAAGATATGTCAATATGCTACAGAAAATAACATTTTTGTATACCCTGTTTCAGGTAGGAGGTATATACCCAGATTACATGCAGACTGTAGAACTAAAAATGCGGTGTACGTAGCTGAGTGCACATCATGCCAAGTATTCTATGTCGGTATAACTAATAGAATGCTCAGACAGCACATACTGCAACATATGAGTGATATTAGATTATGCTTGAGAAGTAATGCTTTATATCAACATATAGAAATAAACAAAGAGCACAAATTTCAGTTTATGGTGCTATATATATTCAACAAGAGAGTATGAGGGGAGGAGACATTTTACATAACACTGAACTAGCTGAATTAAGATGATAGCTGAATTACAAGCTAACCATACACCGGGGTTAAATGGTTGTATGCCTTTAAAACCCCTATTGAAGGGGCTTAGGTTCTGCTATTGATCCTGATTGGTTGTTAGTTTCTTAAATAGGGCAGATTTTAATTTTTTTTAGATCTGATGAAGAGCTAATGTTCAAAAATGCTTATATGTGCTTTAAATAAAAGTTATAACCAGTCATGGTAGTTCCAGTGGGTTTTCTTTTCATCATTTTTGGTATATTTTACCACTGTGGACTTTTACTTCTTCCTTGGCTGCTGTGGATTTTTATTGGATTACACAAGATAGTTGCACTTTGCACACAGTGAACTCTGAATTTCATGCACAGTAATAAGTACACACTGTAAGCACTTTTACACACTCTGAGATACTTCAAATAATTTAATCGCACCCTTGACACAATACAAAGTTGTAGTTATGCCCAAATACAGCACTTAGCCCAAACACATGCAGTCTCCTTGCTTTATTTTTGCTTACTGTGCTCTTTTCCCTCTCTTATTATATTATTTGTGCTCACTTAAGCCCTTTTATAAGTCCAACTTACTTTATTTGTACTCGTTTTACTCTAAACATGCACAATTCTGCCTTAAACACACTTGTTTTGCCTTAAAATGCTTGTTTTGCCCTAAATATACTAATTTTGCCTTAAACATGCTCTTTCTGCCTTAAACATACTCAGTTTATATTTTAATATGGTTGTTCTGTACTTTAAAGCCAATCATCCTGTCAAATATTTTTATCTCAAAAAAATGTTCTTTAATTGACTTTTTGTACTTTCCGCTTGTCTGATAATGCGGTTTGTGCTTTTGTAATGCCCTTTCTTGCCTCTTTGCATCAAGTAAATAATTTGTTTTATTTTTCATTACCTTTGACTCTCTCTGATTGTGTTTGTACTGTTTTTTCTCGGTTTTATCTTTGCTGTTGTCTTTACATTTTGTGGCTCCAAATTTTCTTCTCTTTTCCATCCCACTTCTGACACCATGTCGCTTTCGTGTTGGTACATGAATAAACAAGTCGTCATGAGTTCTATTTAAGCAGCTTTATTCTATAAACACTTTACTGTAGAGACTATTGACTATGACCAAGTAATTTATAAACAGACTAACTGCTGCAATCCTACATGCTCACTCACTGGCTGCTTCTACAAAATGGCAGTAAGGATTGCATGTGTCTGGAATTTATACATGCACACACAGCCTCACATGCTTATTAAAGACATAGCACACACACACACACACACACACACACACACACACACACACACACACACACACACACACACACACACATTACACTATGATCTACAATTGTCTTTATTGTCACAGCTACACAATCTATAGAATTAGTGTTATCACTGAACATGTAATAATCACAGGTCTCACAACTATCTTTAATCACTATCATAACACTTCCACCTGATTATTCATTAGAATGTCTTTTACAGTAAAATCATTTATACCTTGGCATTGTTCTTTAACCATGTTTCACAAACAATAACAACATCAGTCTTGTGTTAAACATAGCAAATTTTACAATAAAAAATAATTTACTATTAATGCTCTAAGCATTAACAACCATCAGAAATGCATCACATGTAGCTATCACTGAAATGTTAAATTTTGGACCGGGCAAAAATCCTGCCTAGTGTTTGTCAAATATTGCAAAATATCTACTGCAAAAATTATCTTCCCTGATCTTGACAAATGCACACCATCCTAACTGAACATATGTGCCCAAAACTAGGCTTGGATGCTGTACACATTTCCATTTATTAAAACAGGACATTTTTTCCTGTAGTATTTACCCAAAAATATTTTCATTCACAATGACATGACCATCCTTTCTATATGTGAATTGTGAAAAAATATGTCCTAACACCAGTACAAGCTATACTATCTAAGAGAGCTGTCAATTCCCTACTAATAGTCAGAGAATTCTTGTGAAGGAGATCATTTGTACCAACATGAATAAAAACAGATCTGTACTTCCTTGCATTAAGGTGTTCCAGGGCTTGTCTCACATCTTCTATTTTTGCTCCTGACAAGCATAACACTATTCAATGTTCATTATTTTCTCTGCAAATATAAGTATCAGTTCCTCTAATAATTTAATTTCCAATTTCAAGAATATCTTTGCTGACTGGCTCTAAAGAATCTTCAACTTCTAATACAGAGATATCTGCTCTATCAATTGTGACAAAGGTTAGATCTTCATCACCATTAGTCTTATTAATCCCACTGTTTTCATTGTGTATTAAATTCTCATACAGCTGGCATTGCTTGAGCCATGTAGTCAACATCTGCCTTTCTCTACTTTTTCATTACAGTAATGTTCCTCAATCCTTCCACATTCAGTTTTAATTTCTTCCTTTTCACTTGCCTCTTTCCTCTTTTTTCTACCTTCTCTGTTGGAAGTATTATGCATTTTTCTGTACACTGAAAGTTTTCTGATAGAAAAATATTATCATTCCCTGTAACCTGTGTGTTACATAATAAAGCAGTGTCAGTTTTACTACATACTTTCTTTACTTTACAGTCTTTAATCAGTTTCTTTTTCTTCCTTGATTGTGAACTTCTTCCTTTCTTTCTTTTTTGTTTCCTTCTAAACAATCCAAATCCTCAGATTGCTGACTGCTTGCATCCAAACTTCCAAAGTTGTCAGGAGCATCATCTTGTTTCATAGGAGTTGAGTGATCTTTATGAAAAATAGATGCATCACTTCCTAAATGTGTTCTATTTGTTCTTTGCCTAACATTATCTATCTCACAGTCCAGTCATTAATGTATGAAACAACATTTCTCCAAGCCATGCCAATTGCACAAGTGCAATCATCCATCATTAAGTCTAGATTTACTTCTCACAATGGTAAGCAAATCATCCAACTTTTGACATGAGGAACACAGATCACCAGTGTTATTAGCTGTTACCTTTAAATATGCATAGCTTTTATTACACTTTACAATATAGTTGTGCATTAGCAAATCATTAATTGCATACTTATTTAAGGAATCCATATTCAGCTTCAAAAAAATTAAATATTGTAAAAGAAAAGAATAATCAAAATCAGTAACCACCAAATTCAAAGAGAACTCAAATCAACTTCTATGACTAAAATCACACAAACAATATACAATTAAATACTAAAGTAAGTACAGTAAATTTGTTCTGACCATACACGTTCTGCAAGCCAGACAAAAGCTGTAATTCCTTTATGTCATGCGCAATACAGTTGCACTTTTCTTTAACAGTAAAGATCTATAAGTCACTAATAAGATCTAAATCACACACCAAGGTGGGATTGTTTAGATATGCTCACAAATCCTAAACAATTGGGTCAACTCTTAGGGCTGAATTGTTAATGTGGTAGTTCCCTGGGATAGATGATTCCCCACAGGATACAATAATGCATTTTTTGACATTTAGTTTAAGTCCATGATTTTGTCACCAGTTATTTATTTGGAAAAACCTTCCTGCAGGATGGCTAAGTCATTTTTAGGATTCAGTGATGCTCCTAGTTTGATCCATCTGCAAACATAGACAGCCAGAGCCCTGTGGTATTGGCTTTTTCTTCAGAAAAGCAGATACCAAATAGGAGAGGTCCCAGCACAGAAGACTGGTTTCTTTGTAGAGGTAACTTCTCCTAGTTTGATTTCCTTTATCCTACTTGTCAGTCAGTTGACAATCCAGTGAGTGACAAAGGGGTTTCTTCCTAGTTTATTTAGCTTATCTACTGTGCCTGAGTGGGCAATTGTGTTAAAAGCTTTGACTAGGTCGAGGTGTGTGGTGTGTACCCTTTTGTCTTCATCCATTGCTTTGGTGACTTTTTTCAAAAAAAGTCACCAGACTGAGTAAGTGTGACATGCCGTTGATGAATCCAAACTGAGATGGCTCCAGTGGTTGTATATTAAATTATTCCATTACTGTGGAGTTGTGCTGTAAATACTAATTATCTTATAGTGTTTTCCACTTAAATCAACAAATTTTTCTGCACCTTAATATACTGCCCATGTCATCTGTAGTCATTTATTTTGTATGTACCATTTTTCAATGGCTCAACATTTCCCACTTGTAGAATGTAGATACTCATAACTTGATTGTGTAACCATAATTATTCAGTTCTGCAAATCTGAATATTGTCCTTTCATCAGATTTTTATTTCATTTCTTAGTCATTCTTTCAGTGTCTCATTGCATTGTCTTCATCTTTATATCTTACCTTGTAATACCTTTTCTATTGTTTTTTTTTCATGCATTTTTATAGAGATTTTCTTGCAGATCTCCCATGTGTACAGGCCTTGTCCAGCATGGCAACCAAGTCAATATAACACTAACAAACAAACAAACAAATATGCAAAGATATCAGCTTTTGCCAATAAAATTTGCAACAAAGTAAAAAATAACTAAGGAAAAGGCTCCAAATTAAGGACATATTAAATGTTGGCACTATTATCTTAGAAATTTTCAAAATTATTTCCAGTTGTAAGAGGAATAAAATGAAACTTTGAGAAAGATCAGGGTGTGTCCCTACAAAATAGGGAGAGTTGAGAGGCTAAACTGACTTTGTCTTGCCAGCCTTCTGTGCCACATGAGGAATCACTTCTCCCTCTACCTGTGCAGTCTGCACCAATCGGTGGAACCTGTGGAAATGAAAATGTGACAGACCATTAGAAAACTAGTAAAATTCTCCTTTAATACATCGATTACAGTATGATGCCATGATACTCAGCTGCTTCATCACTCTGTCTTACCCTTAACCACTTGATCCTTCTCTAGGTTATAATGGCTACTGCTGCTTTATTATTATATTATCAGTCATGAAGCTTATACCTCCATTATCCAATACATTCCTCCAGAAATCCATCACAGTCCAAATGGGCATGTACTCATGAAAGGTGATGTCCTTCTGTCCTTCACACAACAATGTTGCTTCTGTTTCTGGGACTAGGAAGCTGCAAACCATTTGTCCCTGAAGAACCCTCCCATTACATTTTTACTAGATGCATCTTCACACATTAGAAAATCTTGACTTCCCTGCCATTTAGACTGCCACAGTGATGAGCTATTAGCTTTTGAAGAAAGATCTGCTAAACCTACAAATTCTTATTCATGTTTCTGTAGTGCTGAACTTACTGGTGTCTACTGCCTTCCCTACCATTCAGATTGCCATGTAAATCTTCTGTAAATGATCTCCCAGATGAAATGCCCCAGTAAAATTCTGCACATTGACAGCAATGATCTGGTTTCCTGCTAAGTCTTGGTCATCAGAATTACAAATTCCCTGACATTTGCCAGTGATAGCTTGAAGCACTCACCCTCAAGATCCAGAATTTTCCCTAAAATTTCAAGGAATTGCTTCAGGCTAACCATTTTTTCATTGTTCTCACAGCTCCTGACATCCAGCAGTTATTTTTGAATATGTTACAGATAGTTACTAAAGTCATCCAGGTAGTATGTGACTCAAGCTTCCAAAAAGTCTACTACCAAGTGTTTTTTAAGTTTAGTGCTGAACCTTTCAAAGTGGGTGCAAACAACTTAAAATCCCATGAGAGTTATCTTACTTATATGGTAGTACTGACTGGTGACAGGACCTAACGAAAGGATATGGATCCTTATCCTTTCATTCAGTAACTTTTAATCGGGTTTGGAATTGTCACAAAATTCATCAAACCTGACCCTGCAGAACTCATGTAAATCCTGTTTCAAACTTTGTGATATTCAGAGAATACAAATTTGTATTTGCACAAACTATGCAGGACCAGACCTCTTTTTTTATCACTGAAGTACATAGGTCCGTAGTTATATACTAGACTAATGACCACCAGGGCCTTTATAAGCCTAGTCATGCAATCCAACCCATGTGTCCCTATGTATCATGAGTGCTTATTTGGAGGAGGTATGTTAGTTAGGAAGTTTCTAGAGGTTATGAGGAGGGTATGTTAGTTTGGGTTTTACTATCTGTCTCTGTCTATCAGAGACATGGGGGCCAAACTCAGGGTGAATTTCCAACTCCCCATTCATTGATCAAGGTTACATTTAAATAGGGCTAGGGACGAACTCTGCTTCATATAGAGGGAAGCTTGTTCCAGAGCACGGGGATCTTCTGAGTCACATATCTGTCTTGACAGCATGTCCTAGTTATGTCACAAGCAAAATTTAAATACTGGTATCTAGTGGTTCTGATGCTGTTCATTTTTTGGATGTGCAAAAGGTCCACCAAAGCTGGATTTGAGGATGCCTTGTATGTCAGGCACAGATTGCCACTTAGTTACCTGTAGGAAACAGAGTATAGAGAAAGAGCTTTAAGGACATCCATACAGGATAATGTGTTTATAACCTGGATTCTCCTAGTAAGGAACCTTTGTGTGCAGTTCAACTGTTGCATATGTTTGGTTAGGTACATGGCAAATGGGTCATTATACTCAATGATGGGTCTGATAAGGACTGAATAAAGTGGCATTATGACTTCCTTGGATACAGATGCCATGACCTTACTTATAACTTAGGTGACATAGAATGAGTTTTTTACTACCTTGGCCACATGATGGTCAAAGGCCAGATTACTGTCAACATATGTTCCTATATCCATGACAACTGGGTCATCTCTTATGGCTGTCTTATTGTTGGAGTAATTAGCCTCTGTGGCAGTTTTCCCCAAAGGTACTATAATGCATTTCTTGGGACTGAGTTTTAGTCAGCGAATTTGGCACCAGTTATTTGTCTATGTTAGACCTTCTCATAAGATGTTTTCATGGGGAGAATCTATGATATCTCCTAATTTGCAATCATCTGTGGACTTGGTTAGCCAAAAGCCCTTGACATTAGCCTTTACCTACAACACATAGATGTCAAATAGGAACAGTCTCAGCAGAGAGCCCTGAGGTACCCCACTGGTGTCTTAAAAGAGGTGTTATCACCAATCCTGACTTCCTAGGTCCAGTCTGTGAGCCAGCTGGCAATCCACTGAGTTATGTAGGAGTTTCTGCCCAATGTAGTGTGTTTATTAACTATACCCACGTGGGGTATTGTATTGAATCCTTAGCCATGTCCAGTTACATGGTATGCACTGTTTTCTCCTCATCCATTGCCTTTGTGACCTTCTCAATGAAGTCCACCAGTTTGGCAGGCATGATCTTCCCTCGACAAAGCCAAACTGGGTGGGTCCAGTGACTGAAGAATGTCTGTGTCTTTGTTGATCATTTCTATGATATTTTTTTTCATGGCTTTGCATATTAGACTAGTCAGACTAATAAGTCCACAGTTTCCAGGGTCAGCTGATGGTTCATCCATTTGAGGTGGGATAACTGTTGCAGTCCTCCAGTCTCATGGTACATAACCTATTTTGAGGCTATAGTTGAAAACCGACTCTAGTGATACTGATAAGTCATGTTTCAAGCTATTTAGGAGGCATCCCAGGATATTGTTGGAGCCCACTGAGCCTGTGCTTTTGGCCTCAGCGAGCATTGTCAGGACCTGCCCCTTGTTAATATATTGGGGGGGGGGATTCTATCAGGCATTTTCTGAAGGGAGGCAGGGGGGAGTGGAGGAAGAAGTTTGAGATGAATTTGTCAGCCAGTAATTTCACTATGTCAATCTGCTTAGTGAAGGTGGCACAAATGACCACTAGTTCGCTACACTGATGTGTGCTGTCTTTGAGGTTTTTGGACATAATTGTAGTAGGTCTTGTGGTTGTCATTAGCCTGTGAGGAAATCATGACCTCGTAATTAGCCTTGTTGTATTTAATTAGTCTTCTTAGTTTCCTGATTAGTATAATTAGAGAGCATGTATCATTATGGGAGTTGCTCTTCATGATTTTAGCCTTGATTTTTTTTTTGTTATATACTCTATTAAGGTTAGGATTCCACCAGTGTGATTTGTTTTTAAAGCTTGCTTTGGGCTAGCTTCTAACATGTATAACAGCCTCTATAAAGCCATTTACTTAGTTGTATGAGGTCTCTGTGAGCAATTCTGCAAAGATTGTTGTGAACTTGGGATTGGCAGCAGCATGGAATTTTATTGGGAGGGGCATGAAAAAATGTCATAGACCACCCCCCTCCCTCCACAGACACACACATGCACATGCTCAGATATGTTGCTGCACATGCTCAGATATGTTGCTCACTGTAAGTATTGTGAGATCATTGCAGGTGTCACAACTCCAAATATAAAATGTAACTGCTAAAGGAATATTGTAAATATTGAAACTCACTGTAATGCCATTAAAGTATTTTTGCAGGGGGGCATTTCCTCCCTCCACCACTTGTAATAGGGGAATCCCATACCTCCTGATGCTTTTATAAATTAACTCCAAGAGCACTGTACCTTAGAGATGGAGGAATATTGTGAGGTACCACAACCTTGGATGAGTACCAATTTAACCCCTCCCATCCAAAGTTGCAATACCATATGTTAACACTAACCATATGCCAGGAAACAACCTTTGCACTCTTTAATATATTCCTCCAAATAAATTACTGACCCACTGTGCTTCTTGTTTATTTTTGTCATTTGCTTGGTTGACTATCGTTCTGCAAAATGTTGACAATGCTTCCATCTTACCAGTGACTATGCTATGCACTTACATAGCTCTCTTACATCCATGGGAACATTTGTATAAATTATTTACCTACCTTGATTTACTAATGAGCCTACTATTGTTCTGATGTAATTTAACCTTTATGTCGAGTTCCCAGATGCATGTGAAAAAGGTGACTTTTTCAAATATTCCCACCATCCCTACCTCTCAGCTGTCCAGATTTTTTCCAAATGTCCAGATTTTTGCCTCAAATATTTGGCCTGCTCCTCACAAAATCTGTGGTTTTCTGGCAAATCACTGGGCTGATCTGAGGATCAAAGTCACCAAATAATGACATACATTTGAGTTTTGGACTTCAAATCCTTCAGAAAATGCTTTTTAACACCAACCTGTTACTTTAGCAACTTTCTTAGTTTATAAGAGCAATATTTAAATTCTGTCCCTATTTTTGCCCCTTTGTCCCCCCATTTTGTCAGGCTTTGTCCAGATTTCTTGTACTAAGAGGTTGAGAGATATGCCACCATCCCAACTACAAAGTATTAAGAACATGACTGAAAGAGTAACTCTACAGAACTAAGTTAATTTACTCAGGTCTATAGACACAGAGAGGAACTGCACCTATGTTACAGAAAACAAGTAGTACTTAAATATATACTCATGCAAGCCAGGCCTGATTAGCTGACCATATCAGGAAACTGTAATGCAATTCTGAATCTAAGTTTAGGTACTGCAACTTTGCTACTTAATTTTAGTATAAGCAGTTAAGGGATAAACCTTCTGTGGTGTTAAAAAGAGTTGCCTAGGGAAATGGTGAGAATATTTTTCATATGTATCCTATGATAGCAAAGTTATTACTGTAACAGAAACAGTCTTTAATGTTACCTAGATAAGTAAGGAAAACACAAATAATATCACAACTAATGCTACCCTCAGCAAGCAATAGAAGCGGTGATCTTAAGTAGACAAAATTGGGTCTAGCTACGTTAAGCACTCTATCTTAGAGTGAAGCCATTGCCAGAAAAAATATTCAGTCCCAAAGCATTTATTATTTTCTGCAGACAGAACAGTCCCAGTATGCCTCATTACTAAACATTCTTTCATACTGGAGACTTCTGTATGACTCTCTTAGTGCACAGAACATAAGGTTAGGAGTTGCTATTGATTTTAATCTTATAACCAGGGTTTGATCTGTTCAGTGTTCATTTTCTTACTGTATAGTCCTGAAGAAGCCATTTAACCAGACCATGGTCACAGGTTGCCCATGAAATGATGCATGTGCCTAGTAGGTTTACCAAGTTATCATATGAATCAAAAATAAATAAAAAAATACAAAAAAATGATACATATGTTCTTCCATGCAATCCTAATGGCTCTGTGTCCTTTAAATGTTAAATAATATTTTATTCATTTATTCCATCCAAAACTAACAGGGTTGCCACCACTTTTGCTATCTTTTCAAATTACCAAAATAGCGTTTTGTTACTAAAGATAAGGTTCTGCAACAATGCAGTCCTCTCAGCTGAAGTAGATAAATATGTGTTACTCAACTGCCAAAGAACAAACATCTGTTGGAGGAGAGAAGGTATTTAATATAATATCAGATTACTTTTACCAGATTCAGCATTTAAAAAGAATATATTCATTGACATCCTGCGTATGAGCTGCAGTTTAAGTCTGAAGCTTCTTAAATGAGTATAAATGTTTAATGAAATCTTTGCGGTGCAACCGTCAACCTAAAGAGTATGGTTTTGTTTTTATTTACATATTTTTATTTTTGCTGAAAGTGATGACACAGGATCAACCAAGAAGTGGTCCCAATACTAAAACAATTTGGTTGACTGCCTAGTTGAGAGATTACAGGAACAGCAGACTGCAATTTGTATGGGCAAGGTTACTCCAGAAAAGGTAAGGCTACTTAGCAAATTTAATGGTTAAAACTAAGAAGGAAGGCGGTGAAACATTGCAATCTGAGTCAAATTCCCTTGTAGTTGTTTACAAATATAACATCTGTTACATCCTCAGATTTCTCCAGAGAACAAACTTTAGCAAGGAATTCTGCCTTACATACAGCAGTTCTTTTGTTGCTACCTTCAGTTCATTTCAACACCAACAACTAATTGTTGGTGTTACATCATTTACCATCTATAGAGACCTGTCATACTATTTTGTTGTACCTCAACAGCCTACAAAAATGTGTCTTTATGAAACAATTGCCTATATGGCTAGGACACTCATAAGGAAGGAGAATTAAGTTACATTCACTCTATACAATTCTTACCTAAAGACAACCCTATTTGGGACTTCAGCCTCTATTTCTACTGAAATGTTGCATATCCTTTTCTTCTGAAACATTGCAAAATAAGATCATTGTTAGGATGATGCTAGTAATAAAACGTTACGAATGAAACATCATATGGCCTTTACCTCAGAAAAACAAGTTTATATACTCAGAAGGCATTCCTTCCTTCAGTGTGTGTAAATAAGCTCCTCTTAGAACTTTCACCTCTACCAATTATCGTGTACACTGGCATAATAATTTATAGACCAAGCAACTCTCCTCCTGTGTTAAAAGTTTTCCACAAAAGGAAAAAAAAATGCTTTTTTGGAGCCAGCAAAAACTGTCGCTAGCACCCAAAATATGGCATATCTGAAGAAATGAAACAGAATTCATGGATTCACAAAATACATTTAGATACCTAGGGAGATCTATATCAGATGATGGAGTTTTCAGAAACTTGAAATTCATATGGACGGGACCATATGACTGAGTTTTTGAAAACTCGAACATCAAAACAAAAATCTACTTTTTCTTACATTTATGCCAGAGAACAACCCCCTCACCCACCCCCACACCCCCTGAAAATTATATATACCAACTCCGAGATCACACCACAGTGAAGAAAAGGGTAAATTTCCCGATCCTTGTTGTACTGTAATCTGCATTCAAAAACTTCAAGTTCATATGGTCTTGACCATATGAATTTCAAGTTTCTGAAAACTCAATCAACTGATATGGATCCATCCAAGGATATGGCAAGATCAAAAGCTAAATTTCAACCAAAACATAAAAGCATTCAAAGAAAAAGCTGAAAAGTTAACAAACTACTCTTCTGGATAAAGAAAATTTCACATTGTGTTTACCTTGACAGCACAGCAGTATTGGGGTAAATGTAATATCACAGCCCAACTCAGATAAAGCATCTCACTGCTTCCTCAGCCTCCAAGTAAAGCACTTCCTCTTTACAGCTAACATCTAACAGGATCTGCTATTTCATTACCTTCTCTCCATGTTGTGAGCATCTTTATCAGATCCTTTGAAAAGCTAAGGGGCTACCTGCTGTACAGAGGGCAGACCTACTCCTTAGTTCACTGTCTAAACTACCTACGATTGAGTAGTTTTACTTATTTACTGAAGAGCAGACTTTCAGTCATGCCTTTATATTACAGTCTCCTATCAGCTAACCACAAAACTACAACTGCTAAATGCAAATGCTTTCAGGATATCACATCCTCTAAAACAAGGAAGCAAACACATTGCTTCAGTGTCCATCAACATTAATGATTCCATATAAAAATTACCACTTTATTCATGTAGTACTTGTACAGCACCATTCCCTCTATTTCTAATGTAATTTATAGTCTCACTTTATTCCTATTCCCCTCATCATCCCACCTTTTTAATGTAAATATTGCTCATATTGTAGTTGTTGTGATGTTTTAGTGCCAGCCTGGGTGAAATTTGCAGTTTTTTTTAGTAATTATGAAACAAAATATATCTAACAGAAAATGTGTGCTGATCTAAAGTAAGGATGTTTATTATTTCAGAAGAAAAAAAGAAATGCAGTTGCTTTTCCAGTAAAATATTCAGCAGAGCTATAAAAAACATAAAACTGGGAAAACTACAGTTATTTTTTTCTAAGACTGTACAGCACCTTTGGGAATGAAAATGATCTCAGACACACATTGCAGAGATCTGCTTTCTCTCCTCCTCTCTGTCTCTAAGCATGCCAGTTCCATTCAAATATTATTTCATATCTCTCAACCTCTTAGAGCAAAAAATCTGGACAAAGCCATAAATAATTGTGGGACAAAGGCCCTAAAATGGGAACAATTTATCTTGCTCTTACAAGCTTAGAAAGTTGATAGAATAACAGGTTTTGCATTAGCATGATTTTTTTAAAGGATATGAAGTCTGAAACTCAAGTGTCTGTCATTATTTTCTAATTTAAATATTTAATGATTTAAAACTGATTTGCCAGAAAACCACAATTTTATGAAAAATGGACCAAAAGTATGAAGCCAAAATCAGGACATTCTGCAAAAATCTGTACAGTTGAGGTGTATAATTGGCATTGATGAACAGCGGTGTCCTCCAGAATTAAGTAGTTTCACAATCAGGAAGCTTTACATTTAAATTATTAACTAGACACTCCAGAATTAAGTGATTTTGCAAACAGTAAACTTTCTATTTAAGTTCTGAACAAAACAGGAAATGCAGATCCTGTTGTGCAACTGTTGAGCAACAATTTATCTCTGTTTCCTGGAGTAGGCACATTGGACTTGGAGAGCTCATGTCTGAAATGTATTGCCCATTAGTCTTCTATAACAGAAAAATATTCTTTAAAGTCAGAGGTAAACAGAATGCAGCAAATCTTTATTAAGTAATTATTATAGATTCATAGATTTTTATTAGTCTACCAACCTGGGGGGAGAGGGGCTTTCTATGCCAAGCCAAGTTTTCCTAAAAGAATAATGATGTCCTATATCCAAACAGAACATTGAGGGCCAGACATTTATAAGATACCTCTGTCCATAAGAGCCACGAGTGCCAGGCCAGGTGTAAATAAGTAGGACCAAAACAGCTGCAAATGCTGTTGTTCTAAATATCATTTGTTAACATATTTTGCTTTATAGTTCCCTGGGTGAGTTTTGCTGTATGTTAATCCTAAAATACAGTGCTTAATTTTATTTATCTCAAGTAAAGACTTTTATTATTCAATTCTGTTAGTCTGTGACGTATTTAATAATATATCAGAGTAATCATTAAACTTGATATGTTGTTAACTGTTGATTTCTGACTTTCAAAGAGTTACTATTTTAGCTATACTTACCAAATGAGTATATCATGGTTGCTTTATTTTACAAGTAGACAAGAACTGCATTCTTGGAGTGCTGGATTGGCCTTTGAGATGTCAGTGAATTACTAGAAAATCATCACTTTCCCCTCATGAAAAGCAGTGTGTGTGTGTGTGTGTGTGTGTGTGTGTGTGTGTGTGTGTGTGTGTGTGTGTGTGTGTGTGTGTGTGTGTGTGTGTGTGTGTGTTTACATGTAAAATTATCTTGGCCAAGTTAGTAAGATAGCACTGCTGCATTACAGAGCACTTGGCTGAAAGCATGATAAGTGAAATATCATGGGAAGGTACTGGTTTTAAATCTATTCTGCAGTTATTTAGCACGGAACATATTTGAGTGTGGTGAGTACTAGTCACAACATGTGACAGCAGTGCACATTGGTCATATACTCTTAAAGCCAATGTCCTTGCATACTAATTCCTGCCGTGTGGTTTAGAGTATGAGGTCTCTAACCACCAAAGTTTTAAAGACTGTACAAGTCATATAATTGTTCTAATGAGTTTCCAGATTGTACACTTCATACATTCTTTATTGCATTAACGGCTCCTAGAATTACTGTAAGACAGCAGAGTTCAATTGATATATTTTCATGTTTTGCTACCGTCTTTTGATTGTACAACCACCGTTTTTATAGAAATGGAATGACAGTAGATTGTACATCTACCAATACATATAAAAATAAAAGCTTTTATGTGTCCCTTGAGCATATACTCCAAGGATGAGTATGAAAAAGGCTCATCTAAATCAGTGGCCTACCCCAGTTAACAAATATATATATATATATATATATATATATATATATATATATATATATATATATATATATATATATATATATATATATATAAGATCCCATTGTGTCTTGCAGCTGTGCTTTTTCATTAGACCACTGTGCTATGCCAGTCTAGATCAAAACAAATTAACTGAGGAAAATGGGTGTCTTTTAATATCAGAGTGCAATTTTTGAAAAGCAGTTAATTTTTGCCTTTTGACATATACAGAGAGGACTTTATGAATGAACAATGAAAATATTCTATCCCAAAAAAGCAAATTCAAATGGCACATGACTTCACCTTTTACTGTATTTTTTAATTCTTGTCCTTTGTCTGAAATAATCTATTTCAGTTTTGGTGGTACTGTAGGCATTCATTAATAAAAAATGCTAATCTTGGCCTTTAGCAAAACAGACTGCATGAACAACCAAAGTGCCTGCTTCATCATTAACTCACTCAAGCCTATAATGCCATGTTTGTATATTGCCATCTCATACCCATCCCTACATTTGGCATCCAGAAATGTTTTGAACCAGGCTTCTTTAACAAAGTGACTTACCAGCTAATAAGAGGTGGGAATAGAAAGCACAAAGAGTTATTAACAAAATTACACTAACCCCGGGATTCAGCAAGCTCTGCACGGCGTGCAGGAATAGTGCAAGAGCTGCTGAAAGCAATATGGCTGCCGAGAGATCCAGGAACAAGCTCCCGGGATGGGCACGAGTGCTCCTGCACTATTCCTGCTTGGACACAGCTCCTGTATGCTAATTACCCCATTTGCAGGTGAAAACCATGCAAATGAGGTGAATTAGTGATCCAGGAAGCAGTCAGCCATCCGTGCAGGATTAGTGTAACCTGTATAAATGTATTTGGCTAGTAACCAAGTACATTTCTGCAAACTACAAAATGGAGCCATGACAGCTCCAAATAAAGGGTGTATATAATGTGGAAGGCATGCCAATGGCCACATATGTGGCCATTGGCATGGAAAATAGTTTCAAAATAACAAAAAATAGCTTTTATTTTTTTTGGCCGATTTCGGCCGTTTAAGCATAGGCCATGGGCACGCAAATGGGATTGGCCCAAAAATAAAAATAAAACCTTGAAAAATATTTTTTAGGCAAAAATCATAATTTTGCCATTATAGTCAAAGGTAGGCAGAAGACAACAAGGCCACTGAATAGTGGTTGCTAATTGGGAAGGCTCAGTGTTAGACTTGTAACTAGGCATTAGCAGTCAGTCCTATGCAAATGAGGGGAATGATATTGAATCACAGATTTCCCTTCATTGCTAGCAAGCACCCAACCGTATAGGTGCAGGAAAACCATGGTGCAAGCCTAAGAGTTAGATGACATCATAGAGGGGTGTGTCAGGCATACTGTAAGCTTATTGGAGCTCTGTGGCTCGAGTTTGCCCTTAGCTTAACAGAGCCAAGGAAGGGGGTGCGTCTGAAACTGTCTAGCAGTATTTACATTGCCTAAACAGGTGTGCACGCCATGCACTGGGTTTAAAAAATAAATAAACCAGGAAATAGCAGCACTGTGTTTGCATGGTGCACCTTGGGGCTTAAACAGGAAGGCAATGGGAAGGGAAAACAGCAGTAGGAAGGTAATCGAGGAGAACTAGCATAGCTGGCAGGTGAAATGTATCAGAATCAGCCAATTACACAGGCAGCAGCCCAGCACAGCACACTACTATAAACTATGCAAACACCTTTCCCTCTGGTTTTTCCCACAAACTCTACACCACTGGTATACACAAATGGGGAAATTTTACCTAACAAAAGCAACAAAATGATAGGGGCTGCAGCAGCTATCATAAATCAACATGTGGAAAAGGCTGAGGGTGGTGAGGATGAGAATGCTGATGAACAACCCACAGTCAGTGAGGAGAAGGAGAAGAGTGTACAGACCCAGGGTAACCTATCAGAGGCTACATGAGCTGGAGATAGTGGAGCGCTATAGGGTGGACAGGGACCTCCTACAGCAAATTGTTGAGCTGTGCCAGCCATGCCTCACACACAGAACCAACAGAGGGGAACCCATCCCAGTGGATACCAAGGTATGTGTAGGCTTAAGAATACTAACCACAGGTAACTTCCAAAGGCCAACTGGGGATATCATGAGGATCTCACAGGCATCAGCATCCAGAGTACTCCACCATTTCCTGGATGCCATGTCAGCACATGTTGGTAAGCACGTATATTTCCACATCACCCATGAGGCGTTGACCAGCAATATGCATCTCTTCCACCAAATAGCAGAATACCCTGAGGTAGTGGGTGCTATAGACTGCACGCACATATATATCAAAGCACCACTCGGCGAGCGGGGTAGAGTCTACATAAACCACAAGGGCTTCCCCTCCATCAACTGCTAGGTCATGTGCAATGCCCAGGGCATTATAATGAATGTGTGTGCTGGAAGCCCTGGAAGCTATCACAACTCCCACAGCTGGCATATGACGCAGCTGTACCAAAGATTTTCCAATGGGGACATCCCATATGGCCACCTAGTGGGGGATGTTGGTTATGCACTGGAGCCGTGGCTGATGACACCCATCAGAAATGCACACACACTTGAACAAGAACTCCATAATGAGGCACACACACAGACCAGAATCATAACAGAGCATGTGTTTTGGATGCTCAAGTCACTGTTACAATGCCTAGACATATCCGGTGGAGCCTTGCAGAACTCACCAGCTACATGTATCCAAATTGCCATTGTATGCGCCATGCTACACAATATGATCCTGTGGAAACAGCTGCACCAGGAACAACACGGGGCAGGGCCACACTGCCCCCCAACATTGCCAAGGCCAGCACAAGCACAGAGCGACTCAGAGGAGGAACAACCTGAGCCTACCCCTGTAGGCAGCAGGAGGTGTACCCAGTTTGCCCAGGGCTTGGCAAAGAGGCAACGCATAGCACATACACTGACACGGTAGGAACCCATGGAATGACACCTCTCTCTCTCTCTCTCTCTCTCTGACTCGCACATACAGTAAATGGGATGCTAAACATGACACTACCTGTGCTTAACCATGTATAGGGAGTGTACTATGTGCATCCAACATAGTCAGCCTTCCAGCGCCATCCTCAATACTGGCACAGCCACAAGGTAAGTCACTCTCACTATCAGTTGCTGAATATAGTAGTATGTTCTGTTTCCTGTATCTATGGTATGGATGTGAGCATGTAAAGGAACTGGGTGGCTGAATGGGATGGTAGCAGATAGTAGACACCTATATTGGCAGCATGAAATCCATAACAAATACTGGTGTCATCATAGTAGGCAGTACTAGACAAGGTGACAAAACCCACTGCAGGACATGTGGGTGGCCAAATGTGTGTCCATAGAACACACACATGCATGTCTGTAAGGCTCACATACCCAACAACAGTCTCAGCCAGCAGGACAGGTGTAGACAAACACAAAGAAATGCTGTGGTAAGGCCTCTGATTGATGGCTATGGAGAACAGCCCCCCTCCAGACCTACACAGACAGACTACAACAGGTCAGGCAGTGGGATGTTAGTTCTGAAGGGTAAGAAGTCTGAAACTGAAATGTAGGTCAATGAAACCTTAAAACTGTAGTACACTGATATGCCTCTAATCTGCATGATAAATCAGAATACAGAATGAAATGGAAGCCACCAGAGTACTTGAAATACCAGTACAGTCATAGCAAATGTTTACAGTTGTCAGGTGTGTCCCTCCCCACAATCCTATGTAGAAATGTAGTAACATCTACATGTGGGTATAATAACAGTGGAGCACAGATTACCTGAGCTGGCCAAAGTAGCAGAATAGTTTGTTGCATGTGTGCAATATGCAGGGCTCTGTGTGTTAGGTTGCTGTGTGTTGTATATTGTGTGAAAGTGGTCAGTGTGTAGGCATGGAGGGTTGTGTCCTGGTAGCCAGTGGCCAGTACTGTTGATGGCAGTGCCAAGTTCTCACAACTGCAGTGCCATACACAATGCATCCCAGCAAGATACAACCCAGCAGTAATGCATACTGATTGTTCGGATGTAATATCTGTCACCATTTGAAAGATGGACATGGTATGACTGTGGGCCCAGATATACAAACAGTACACAGGTGGAAGTACCCTAGACAGAGAGTGCATAAAATGTTACTGTCAAATGGACACACCTTTGTAATTGTACATACAGGTTAGCAGCACATTAGTTGGCTGTGTAGTATGGAATACTGATGTAGTCTGGCCAAACACTGGCAGACCACAAAAGGCACAGGTATGAAGAACTGAGAAACCACTTATGTCCCTGCACAAGCCAGCATAAGTGGAATGCCCCACATATATCTGTGAGTCAGCTGCAATTAGCTTCCATAGCACACATACACTCATCTCACCCCACCATCAGCCACAGGTACATCACAGGTCATATCCCTGTTGTTGGGAATGAGTACAATATGACCCCCACCTCTGTATGGGAATAGCCACAGAATGCAGCATGCTGAAGAGGTGTCCCATGCAGGTGTGTCTCTAGCTGTAAGCAGCACCCTGCCAGCATCCACACCAATGGATCAATAAGGACCAAAACTATTGACCTTAGCACCTTGCACACCTACCCTGTCACCCCAACGGAATACAGTGGCTTGCAGTCTGGGACTGCAGGAGTTACACAATGCACTGGCTTGCTACAGATGGCCTGCATCACTACCAAATGCCCTACAGTCCAATGTCAAAGGCCTGTGTCTTACCCATACTGCCAATGTATGTTATTTCATGGACTCCCAAATAACGACATAACACAGTCCACAGAACACAAATGCAAGGCCATGTTGACAAATCCCAGTAGCATGTCCACCATGTCCTATTGCATGAATTGTGGACCAACCCCTAAATACTGCTGGGATGAAGTGATAACTATAGGGATACTTATCAGATATCGTTTGCATAATGTTTGGAAGAGGATAAAATAACAGAGGGTGGGGTAGAAGCATAGATGCCATGGAGTGTGTAAAGTCTGAAACTCAGATGTGTGCACATACTATCCCTGCCTGCAAGCACAGGAATAGGTGGCTAAAAACCTTCTCGTAAATCACAATGTGAAGGGGTAATGACCAGAAATATGAGCCCTGCCTCTGGGTAACCTGTGTGAGTCTGTACAGCAGTGAGGTATGGCCACAGCAGGATATGGCCATTCTGTCACGTCAATAGATGTACAAGCATGAGATCCTCAGCCACTGCAGTACCATGGTGCTGAACCACTTACACAGACCCATCAGCAAGTGTCTGCAGCTCTCCCTCCAGAATGGCATGATTGTGCAAAAATATGTGGGCTGCAGACCACAATACTGGACACAGCTTCATTCATCTTGTGTTCCCCAGGAAATTACTGCAAGCAAATATGTATACCTGTCAGTAGTTGATGACATAAAACATCACAGTGTAAAACAGTACATATGTCTGAATATCTCTGCTAACACCAGTACTATGTAGCTGAAGCAGTGAAGACACAATTAGTTACAGTATCCCACTGTCCTTTGACCATTGTGACCCCATATTGTCAACCGATCTACAGATATCCTGCAGAAACAGGTTGCTAGCTGTAGGTGTAGAGCACAAATGCCTGCACTGGAGTACAGCCTACCTGGAATGGATTCACACATTCAATACAGAAGGTCATACTGGGCATGCTCCCACACTTACAGAAATGAAGCCCATGTCTGGCAACATCAGTGGACTATACATATCTGTCAGTCGCAGATGTCTGTCCACACACTCCACATTGCACAACAGTCATACTTTGCACACACATTGGATAGGAATACACACATATATCCAATGACAACACACTATAATAGGCCAAACATACACATACAGGGATGTGTGGAAGACAGTGACAGTGATAAAGAGCTTCCCATCATGAGGCCTGTCCCACCCAGCACACATCCAATTGGCCAATACCACATGACGTGCAAACGTCTATCACTGTAGAGATTTGCTTCTAGTAGCCCTCAGCACTATAGTGCCTGTGATGCTTGTGATAACTGTGTAACATGATTGTACAAGTCATTATTCATCTACCAGTTGTTTACACATTCCTGTTAAATGTAAACCTGTGTGTGACTGAGTGTTGTGTGTGTGCTTCCAGATGAATGGTTTATGGCCCATTCACACACACTGCACTCCCCATTGCCCTACTTTAGCAAGCCTGCTGATGTCATTCACCTTGAAATACACCTTTGGAGAAAGGCTAGCCCTGTAAGTTCCATGGCACTTGCTATAACTGTGTAGTGCTATAGTGTGATGTACTAGTTAGGTAGGAGTTCTATCCCAGACATGGAAACTGTGAGACTTGCTGTGTTTGTGTGTGTGTGTGTGTGTGTGTGTGTGTGTGTGTGTGTGTGTGTGTGTGTGTGTGTGTGTGTAGGGATCATTGCTTTTGAGGCCAGTCAAAGTCACTACACTTTCCATTGCCCTATGTTGGCAAGCCTGCTGATGTCATTCACCTTGAAATACACCTTTGGGGAAGGGCTAGCCCTATACGCTCCAAGGGACATGCTATAATTGCATAATGCTATACTGTGGTGTACTAGTTAGGTAAGAGTTCTATCCCAGGCATGGAAACTGTGAGACTCTCTGTGTTTGTTTGTGTGTGTGTGTGTGTGTGTGTGTGTGTGTGTGTGTGTGTGTGTGTGTGTGTGTGTGTGTGTGTGTGTGTGTGTGTGTGTGTGTGTGTGTGTGTGTGTGTGTGTGTTTGTGTAGGGATCATTGCTTTTGAGGCCATTCACAGTCACTACACTTTCCATTGTCCTACTTTGGCAAACCTGCTGATGTCATTCACCTTGAAATACACCTTTGGGGAAGGTCTAGCTCTATAAGCTCCGTGGCATGTGCTATAACTGTGTAATGCTATAGTGTGATGTACAACTTAGGTAGGAGTTCTAATCCTAGACATGGCAACTGTGAGATGCTGTGTGTGTGTTTGTGTGTGTTTAGGTATCATTGCTTTTGAAGCCAGTCAGAGTCAATACACTTTCCATTGCCCTACTTTGGCAAGCCTGCTGATGTCATTCACCTTGAAATACACCTTTGGGTAAGGCCTAGCCCTATAAGTTCCATGACGCATGTGATAAATGCAGTACACTGTAGTAGCAATGCATAGGTAGGTAGGGGGTTGAATCTCAGTACTGTCAAGTGTGTGTGTGTGTGTGTGTGTGTGTGTGTGTGTGTGTGTGTGTGTGTGTGTGTGTGTGTGTGTGTGTGTGTCATCAGTATCCTGTGGGGAGGTAGCTGTAATTCTGCAATAACAGGACTCACTGTGGGGTGGGTTTTCCAAATTACTTATATTGAGGACCTACTATATGTCACAGTGTCCACCTTACAAGAACAACAGATGTCAAAAAGCAGAGAGGCTGGTGAAGACAATCCATACCCCTACATGTGACATTATGGATTGGTGAACAATATAGTCAACCCTTGTATTACCCAGAGAACACTCTCCATCCATGTCTCATACACAAACACACTTGGCTAGGCAACAACCACTGTACTGGTAGTTCCTGCTTATTGCCTACAGATAGTAACCACGGTATGATTCCAGAGGACATGGCACCCTGTTCCATGCCTACAATAGGCAAATAATTGCTTACAGTGGTCCTTTGCTATGTTCCCCACTGGACGCCTGCAACAACTGTAGAGTCAGCTAATGTAACCCACAAAGGAAATACCATGCTTTATATACATGCCTTGTATGGATATAGGCCACTAACACCAGTGAATACCTGTATCATGCTGTCAATGTAGGTGCAGGCACAACCTCAGTTCCATAGCCAGTTCTCACCACATGATGTCAGGAATGCCACATCAGATGATAACAATCTGTCCACACAGCATGCCCCAGACACCCCAGGTACACTTCCACACGTCAGAGAACATGCATGTGGGACATGTGCACAACCAAGACTCCGTACATGCTATGGAATACAGAACACATACATGGCAAGCATTGCACAGCACTGACCACCCAAAATAGTAATCCAGATGAGTGGATGGTGAATACAATACCCACCTGTGTGGGCCAGTCCAGAGACTACACCCCTGAGCCACACTGCAGACCATTGTCATGTAGCCTAATGCCAAAGTATACCCTTTTCCCAGCCTTGTACAGCCTTCTGGCACAGTGAACTACTACACACATGTGAGGCAATGAACCCATGCAAGTCAGTACTGGCAAATCTGTGTCTGTGTGTGTGTGTATGTGTGTGTGTGTGTGTGTGTGTGTGTGTGTGTGTGTGTGTGTGTGTGTGTGTGGAGATTAATGATTTGGAAGCTATTCACACTCACTACACCTCCCATTGCCCTACTGTAGCATGCTTTCTGATGTCAGTCACCCTGACATACCCTATGCCCATATAGCAGGCTGATAACCTATGTGGTGCATGTGATACCTGCATAATACTGTAGTGTAGCAAACTAGTTAGTTAGAATTCTAATCCTGGCCCTGCCAACTGTGATAATGTGTGTGAGTCCTTTTCAGAGTGTGGTTGTGTCTTCCTTGACACCTGCTTTTGTGGACAGGCCCATGTACTACACTTATATTATCCCTCCTTTATCACTGTTGCTGATGTCACTCACCTCCAAAGTTACCTTTGGACAGCTCTCCAACATGTAAGCTCTGCAGCGCATGCAATAACTGCATGAAAATGTAATAGCAATGCATAGTCAGGCAGGGGTTTGAAACCCTGTACTGGTAAGTGTGTGACACAAACATGCTTAGCTCTTACACTCATACCCCCTTCTTTTCTTACTTTGTCTCTGTCTGTGTATCTCACTTCCTCTCTGCTGGATGTGGAAAAGTACACCTGCTTTGCTTAGGCAGCAGCTTGTGTTTTGTAAATGATGCTCATGATCAGCTGATGGCCTGTGCACAAATTGCAGTCCCCAACTAGCTGATTGCATGTGGAACAGCTGTGGTATCATTCCCATAGCCAATTGCATGGAGCACACTCCTATAACTAAGAACATCATGTGGGTGTTGGCCCTTTTAATTCACTATGAGCAGGACTTTATGTCGGTGTTTGGCAAACAGCATCACAGAGGGTAGTGGGATATACCTCTTACAACATACACTGTGGGGACAGGCCATCAAACAGGAGGGGGATGTTCCAGACATGAGGACAGAATGCAAGTCTTGCTCTTCTACATTTGAAGTAATGTTGGTTTAACAGGGTTTATGTCATGACAGTGTTATGTGGTTGAGGAAACTCTCACCTATAGGGCTAGCTGCGGATTGGCCAGTGTTTGGAGTCTTACATGTGTTGTGTTACTCACACATGTCCTATCTTTAGAAATGCAGTATCATACTCTGAGGATTGCAGTCAGTACATGGTGGCAGCCATGTGAGTTACTGACTTCATATCCCTCTGAAAACATATGTCACAACAAACACTGTTACACCAGTAAATGTATGAGTTTATCACATCAACATGTCAATATTGGCCCTGTGTTTGTGCATCCAGCCACAACTCTGTCAAACTTTGTACATATGCCATGCAGTAAGAGGTGCATATGTACAGTATATCATTATTTACTGACATCATACCTGATAACAAGCCAGCGAGATATCAGACTGCTGGGCATGTTATGTATAGTAGGCCTTATATTTGAGGACAAAACCTGGACATTCTGTTGTAGTGTGTACAGTAATGAGGTCTGTGTACTTATGGTGTGTATTGTGAATATGTACCTTGGCCTGTGTACAGACTGTGGTAGATTTCATTGTTCTTGGTCCTGTTCTATCTGATGTTGCATGCTGCTCCAGTGTATGGTACCCTATTGGCGTACATGTTTGTAAGGCCAGACCGACACATGTCCCATACTACAGTCAGGGATCGGAATACACTGTGTATTGGCCCAGTATATGTAGGGTTAGTGTGTGAGTGGCACATATGAGGATGGTGTTGAATACACAGTCCATATACTGTAATATATTAAAGCATGCTTACCATATGTGACTGTGGCTGTGTTCAGACTGGTTGTGGGTATGTACTTTCATGCAGGTATCTGTTACTCCATGCTGTTACATGCCTGAAGAGCTTGCTATATTTCCAGGTACATGTGTATTCCCCCATAAGAAATGTAGGCCAGTGTTGTGGCAGTTTGCCTGTAGTTTGCACAGTGCTTTGTGACATGCCTAGCAACTCAGTGCACTTACTCAGTGTGATGTCATGTCCAGATATTTGTCAGATGTACTGTTGCTGGGCTACCATAACTGTTATGTATTTCTGACAAAGCAGTGGGATGCTGTACAGATGTACATCACTAACTAGTGGGTAGTATGTGGGCTTCTGACCTCTGCTCCTCCAGTTATTATGTGTCAGTACAGACAGGAGTGTGTGAATGCATAAACTGTGTGAGCTTATCTATTCCAGTATTTTCATGATATCCCCATTTACAGGGCTGTAAACATCCACTTTGTCAGGCTTGGTCCACACATCTTTCACTAAGGGGTTCTGTGTATACCTCTGGACTGACCAGAGTATGTCAGACTGTCCAGATTCATTGGTCATATCTCTGCTGTATTCCACAGAATCATTGCTGTGATTTCTGTGGTACTGCACTATGATGACTGTCAGTAACTGATGGCATACATGTCAATATCAGATGTGACTTCCCACACAACATTTCTGTTAAGACAACCCCTGTTACAGTAGCATCCCATGACATCCCATGATATGACATCCCAGTGCACTAAGAGGTTGTGACTATTGTTGCTGATGTATGACTCCACTACATGTTATGGACATACGTTATACGTATATGTGCATCTATATATATATATATATAAATATATATGGGTCTACTTCATTTCACCTAACTTCCAATTCACTGACTTTCATTTCACTGACCCCATTTCATTGAAATTTCATTTGACTGACACTTCATTTCACTAACAGTTCATTTGACTGACAAGTATTATTAGCAAGAAAATGGAATATGCCCCCTTCCCCACTGTAGTGTGACCCTGGAGTTAGAATATATAGTTGGGGGTGTAGGGGGCATATGATATTGTAAAGTTTTGATATAATATTGCTTAGTAAAAGAAAAGTAAGTGGGGGGCTTTGCCCCCCACACCCCCCATTGTGGGGGGGCTGTGGGGGGGTGTCTGGGACACCTGAATATATATGGCTTCTACAACTCTCTTTCCCATTTGAATGTGTTTCATACATGGGTAGTATCCCAGGTTATATGCAGTCACACTGGCATGTAGTGTATCATGACATTACTACTGTTGACAGTGCATTCTTAAGTAAGAGTAGATTGCAGATTGTAGTGCTGGAACCAAACACCCCTACATGCAAAGCTGGACTCTGAGTCCTCACTATCGTGTTCTTGATGTGTGAGCTGTGTGTCATTAAGTATTTGCTACTGGATATTGATCTGACATGTGGATTTTAACTGTAGACTACTGTGTGTATAGGACATGTCATTGAGGGCTGCTGTCATGTAGTAATGGCATACCTATCAGTGTCAGATGTCTATCTGTCAACCCAGTCATCCTACTGCATAACCAGTTGGCTAGCTGATGTCTGTCTGTCCTCTTTACAGATGTGCAGATGTCGGGATTCCATCTTGGCTGCTTACAGGAAATCTATGCTTGAGTGACACTGATATGTCTGCCCAGCAGTGTTATGAATGCCACAGCTAGGAATCCACACCCTGTACGCACCACATGCAATGGATACCTCAACTACAATACCACAGTCAACAGAACATGGGTACAGGTCTCCAAGACAGACACTGACCATGTTCATAGGTTCATAGTTAGGTAGTAGGCTATCAGCCCAAGGGCCTACGTAAACCTAGCCAACAAGGTTCCCCAGCTTACCCCACCTAAGAAAGTTATTTTCCTGTGCCACTGTCGAGCAGAGACACAGAAGTGATCTGTGAGGTGTATTTCCTATTTCCCATCCACTCATCAAGATTTTTCTTGAAGAGTGTTAATGAAGAACTTTGCTTGAATAGATGGGTTATGTAATACATGTTGCATACATGTCAGCTGGAGCACCTCACTGGCCCTCTGCAAGAGGCAACCAGATTTATTTTTTATTTATTTTATTTTACATTTGTTAACTGGGGGTGTCTGACTGAGCCAAAAAGGCCCTTTTTAAGCAGAGGCCTGGGGAGAAAAGCTCCACACAGAAAAATTACAGATACATTTATATATTTAAACATGATCAGTATACACACAAATTACAATAGGCATGTTTTTTATAGTCGTATGCAGAACATCAGCACTTACAGTGGAGAGAACAAACAAGAAAATATTAATTTAAAAATAAAGGTAATTAATACATTTGTGGTGTACATTTGAAATTTGGAACATAGGCAGAATACATACATAGTACACAGGTACAGTACATACATTGTAGATTAGCCAGTGTTTGTGAATAAGAGTGAAAACTATTATCAAGTACTCTAGATTTACTTTGTGTACCTTATCCACTTTCACTAGCCTTGGGAGCAGTCATGGCACTGCCAGCTTTGCTTGAGATGTTGCCTAATGAGGTTTTTAAAGGAGGCTTTGCACAATGTGTTTTGTATGCTAGTGGGGAGAGAGTTCCATTTTTAGCCACTGAACTATTATATAGTGTGTCTCCAAAGCTATTGTAGCTGTTAGTGACTTCTAGTAGTAGTTTACTTGATGATGTACGAGTCCTTCTGGTTGAGTGATGTACTAGGTTTTTGAGGGCAGGACACTTAAAGGGGAGGTGAGCTGATTGTAGGTTAGGAGCATGGGCAGTTCAATCCAGTGAGCTGTCTCAAAGCAGTACAGTGATGATTTCTATATGAGCAATTTGCAGAAAAGCAGGCAATTCTGTTATAGCAGGCTTCCATTTTGCTTAGTTCAGTTTTGTTGAGATTAGTCAGAATGGGAGATGCATAGAGTAGGGTGGATAGAAGCTGGGAGCGAGCAATGGCTGAGCTTGTGTTGTTGGTAAGAAACGGTTTGATACGATAGAGTGATCCCAGTTTGGCATGTACTGTTTTAATAGTTAAGTTGAGATGACTATCAAATTTTAGGTGGGTGTCTATGGTTATTCCCAATAGCTTAACCTGTGCCACTAGTGTGATTGGAGTAGCATTTGTGGAGCAGATAGTGAATTGACTGCTATCAGTGTTTTTGTTAGAACTGGTTATAATCATAAGCTGAGTTTTCTTTGGATTGAAGATAAGTTGGGCTTTGGTAAAGTAGTTTTCAACATCAGAGAATGCTAGTTGAGTTGTTTGCAGGAGGGTGGGAATATTTTGTGCAGCACAGATTAAGGTAGTATCATCTGCATACTGAATGATAGATACATGCTTTGTGGAGGTATGGAGGTCATTTGTGAAGACTGTGAATAGTAGTGGTCCTAAGATAGAAACCTGTGGGACTCCTATAGTTATGAGCAGCTGAGGAGAGCAAGAAATTTCCCATTTCACAGCTTTGTACCTGTCAGTTAAGTAGCGTTGGAACCAGGTAAGAGTGGAATTTGATAGGTGATATTGGTTTAATTTGTTTAGCAGGATTTGGTGCGAGACTGTGTCAAATGCCTTGGATATATCCAAAAAAAAGAGTTGACGCCTGCAGGCCTTCATTTTTGAGATGGTTTACTGTGTCTGTGAAGCAGAGGAGGGCTGTAGTAGTACTATGGGCAGGTCTGAAACCATGTTGAGTAGGTGACAGGACGTTGCTGTCTAGGAGATATTTTAGCACCTGGGTATGGATGCATTTTTCTAGGATTCTGGCCAGGGGGGAGAGTATAGCAATGGGTCTGTAGTTATTAAGTTCAGTGGAGGTCCTGCCTTTATGTATGGATGTAACATAGGATATTTTCCAGAGTTTGGGCACATAGTCTTCATCAACTGATCTGTTTATGAGACTGGAGAGTGTGATAGCAATAGCATCTGCTGTGAGTTTCAAGAAATAGCTGGGGAGTAGGTTGGCTGCTGTTGATGAGGTTTTTAGTTTGGAAAGCATGCTTTTGATTGAAGTGGTGGAAACTGTTTTGAGGGTACAGCTTGTATTAGTGTTATTTGTGTTGAGGTGGATAGTGAGGTTGGAACTGTCCTGTGATACTAAGGATAGAACTGAGTTCACAAAGTGGGAGTTGAATTGCGTTTCAATGGGAACTTTAGTGTCAGGGGTGGTTGGTTTGGGGGTAGCCTTTTGGGTGGATTTTAGTAGCTGGTTTACATTTTTCCAAAATTTTGGGGGGTTGTGTTGGTATTTAGTTTGTAATGTCATGTAGTAGGATTTTTTTGTCCAGCCTAATGCATTTTTTTGCATGGTTGCACAGTTCTTGGTACTTAGTTAGGCTTTGTGTTTCTTTGTTTTTTTTGATAGTAAAGCCAGGCAGTGTCTCTGGACTTCAGGATTTGTTTGTTTTTTTACTGAGCCAGGGGTTTGTAGAGGTTCTAACCTTGATTCTGGCAATGGAGCAACAGTGTCTAGGAGTTGTAGAAATGTTTTGTTGAAATATGCTACAGCCTGGTCAAGTGGGAGGGTTTTTAGGGTGGTCCAGTCACAGTTACAGAGTAAAGTATTGAGGGCCTTAGGAAGGAAATTTTTTTGTGTTTCTAGTGGATTTATAGTTAGTGGTTTTGCATATGCTTGTTCTACTACATATAATATATATTATGTTGTGGTCACTTAAAGTGTCTGGGAGACTGCCTGCATGGGGGTACAATGTGGGATTGTTAGTTAGGACCCAGTCAAGGATGGATTCCCTTTTAGATTTTTTCTCACATCTAGTTGGAATTTTGACTAGCTGCTGGTAGCCATGGAGATTTATTAGATTACTTGGTAGTTCTGATATACAAGTGAACCAATCTAGGTTGAAATCCCCCAGAATAAGAGTTTCTTAGGGGCGTGGCCAAGGATGAACACAGGATAGCAGCAGATTTCTTCAGCTCCACCAATTTCACAGCACTGACAGGAAATAATTACTTTAAAAATTAATTTATGAAGTAATTTTCTTTCTAAATACGTTTGGAATATCAGTTTCTTGAATAATATCTAAAAAAGAAAGAAAATTTCAATAATATTCCTGTCAGAAAACACTTTGGAAATTTCTCTGTCAGCTTCTCTGTTTGAAATGAGTTCCAGTAAGACAAATTCTCAAGATTCCAGCATCAAGAAAGAGCTTCAGTCTCTGATATCTACAATTCAGCAACTTACTACCAAAATGGACAAACTGGATACTAAAATTGATAACTTCATAGAAAAAACTACAAAACAAATAGATTTGTTACATCTAGACTTACAACAACAGAAGACTCAGATTACAGGCATAGAAGAGACTGTTAATGACATGGAGAATAGAATCCAGGAAGAAGAAATTAACATTGAGTTTTTGCTGAAGCAGAACACACATCTACAAACTAAACTTGATGACCTGGAAAATAGATCTAGGCGCAATAATATTAGGATTTTTGGACTGCCAGAAAATATAGAAGGTAACAATATTGCTTCTTTTTTAAATACATGGCTTCCCAAAACTTTAGACTTGCCAGAAGCATTTTCTTTTTGTATTGAAAGAGCCCATAGATCCATATCTAATTTTAACTCTAACAAAAAGTATCCTAGATCAGTTATAGTTAGATTTCTATCATCCTATGACAAAGAGATGGTACTTAAATCTGCATGGGCTAAAGCACCTGTTAAAATTAATGAGGCAACTGTGCGTTTTGACAATGACTATTCTTCCTTGGTAATAACTAAAAGAAAAGTTTTTCTGCCATTAATAAGAGAGCTTAAGAAAGCACAGTTTAAAACCTACCTTCTGTTTCCTGCCAAACTAAAAATCTTTCTACCTGATGGCCCTAGAATTTTTGAAGACTTAGACTCTGCATTGTTGTATATTAAAAAAAATAAGATTTTGAATAAAATAGAGGAACTGGAATGTGCTAGTCCTTCATTAAAGAGGTTGGCAACAGAAGCTTCTTGGAAGACTTCAGAGAAGAAAAAAAGACTAAAAAACAAATGATTTGTTCTATGTTTTTTCTTTTTCTCTCTCTCTGTTTTCTTCACTATTAATCTCTTTAAATACAGTTACTGCATCTCCAGAAAGCCACAAATATTCTGAAAAAGATTTAATCAAAGTTATTTTCTGTGTACAAAGAACTGTTTTTGTTTCATAAATAGTCAAAATATCTGAGGAACAAATAACAAGCTATCAATCAACTTGTTTCTCTTTGTGATAAAGAGACCCAAGGTTAGTAATTTGATACATTTTTTCTCTTCTTGTTTTAAATAATGACATTCTTTCTAGATTATGCATTCAGTAAGGGTGGGGAGGTAGGAGAGAAGTATGATGAAAATATGATAAGTGGAATAATAACTTATTAGTTTTTTAAAAAAAAGTATATATGCTGTTTAAATACTGTTGCTAATTATTTTGCCATGATTCTATTGCTTATACTTGTTTACAAATAATCTGTCATGATTTAATTACTAATAATTAGAACTAAAATAGTAGTAAATAATATGTTTCATATCTATCTTTATTAATATAAACAGCAAGTAACATTTCACTGTAGATACTTTTTATAGCTTCCTTTTTTATTTTTTCTCTCTCTTCTCTCACTCTCTTTTTATTTTCTACTCTCTTTCTTTTCTTTTCTCTCTCTCTCTTTTTCTTTCATATAAGTACATTTACATGCTTTTGATAATACTGATACATGTATATAATAAGATTTGTATAAAAAATTGAATTGGGGCATAAAAAATTAGTTGTATTACATATTAATAACTGTGGGCTTAGTTTCACTGTCAAAGAGACTGTAATAACTTGTAAAATACTTCGCGAAGGTTTTACTCTGTTTAGTTTCATTTGTATTGCTAAATGAATGTCAGTCACTTGCATTTATTAAAATTCCCGCCAGAATGTTAAGGGAGACAATTTGGGATGTGGGTTACCTCGTGAATAGTGTCCTCGAGTTGTTTTAAAAGCTTCAACACTCAGAATACATGCAGAGAAGCTGAATGCAGTCATTTTGAACTTTGACCCCTGAATTCACACTGACACATCGCAGATTCAAGAAGAACACTCTACCAGGAAGTCGAACTGCTGCAAATGCGACTCTGCGATGAAAAATGAACTCTATAACATTTAAATGTGAGTTATTTTTTATAACTACTTACTTATTTATGTTATAATTTATAAAATATGAAAGTTATAATGATTTTAAATGATTCAGTATCCCATAGTAAGCAAGTATGATATTTTAGAAGGCATAGAAAGTAAAACATATATACATATGTTTTTGAAAGTTTACATGACTGCAACATATTAATGTATGTAAATACTTATGATTTAAACATATATAATACTACAATTCATTTGACTTATCTAACTGACAAGCATAAATATCATTATGATTTTATCTTAGAAGAAGTTGTCATGTGACATATTTTAAAGCAGCAGTTCAGATATATATAATACAGATGGCTTTCTTCACAATGATTTAAGTATATCTGGGAATTTATATAGCTATGTAGTATGATTTGTAACCATATTTATGAACATAAATATTTTATTTAACTGGCAATAATAAGTATGAGAAGAAAGCTTTGATGCAAGTAATTTAAAGTCTTTTAGAAGCTGCTAACTGCATTTCTATGACAAAATAGGAATATCCTAATATATGTAATGTCTGAACCATAATAGCCTAAGTTACTGACTTTAAATGAACATAAGAACTTATTTTTACAAACTTTGAATAAATTAATATGTAGATATGCCCCTTTTTTTTTTTTTTTTTTTTCGCTCTCTCCCTCTCTCATCTTTTCTTTCTCTCTCCCTTCTCGGTTCCCAATATCAAGTTTATTTGAATGCTATTTGATTATAAATGTATTATACTAAATAGATGTACATAGTAGTATGAATTGTTTCTAAAAGTTCCTATTTGTTTATATGATGCTGATTTATCAAATGTTTAGCTTTGTCTTACTAGATAATCTAATTGAAAGAGGTTAACTTTAGTTAATAATAACCAGTATTAAATTGATAAGGTGGCAGCTGAGGTACTGCTGCTTAGGGTATGGGGTTAACTTGAGTGGTATGTGCTACTCAAAGTTGGAGTTTTTAACTCCAGGCTGGGTGCAAGGTTTAATCCTTATATTATTTTCTTCTGTTTACTGTTGTTTGTATATAGTTCTGACATCCACAATACATTTTATAAACTCATTGTCACTACAAACAAAAATGAAGCTTATACAAAATCCCATAAGAGTTTCAATAAATACAGCTATATTTAAAGGTACACCTAAAGGAGGAGGTATAACATTACTTATTTTGTTAATTGTTATTCTGATTATAAGTTTTATATGTTTAAAAAATGCCAAATGACTTCTCTAAAAGGAATTTCTTTAAACATTAATGGACTGAATAATCCATGTAAAAGAGCAAGCTTAATGAGATACATTAATTTACATAAGGCCAACTTAGTATTCCTTCAAGAAACACATCTCCTGAAAAAGGATATTGATAAATTAGCCACTAATAAATATACAGTATTAGTTAGTTCAGAGCACACTCAGAAAAAAAGAGGAGTGGCTATTTTATGGAATAAAAGTATACCCATACCTAAAACTATTAAGTCTTATGAAGATGATAAAGGGATGTTTTGTATGGTTACAATACAAATTAATGGAAAGACATATACATTAATCAATGTATATTGGATACCTGGAATTGGTATTAATACAGTGAAATACCATCTTAATAAGATCACATCATTCTCTATAGGAGATATTATTTTAGCAGGTGACTTTAATTGTATCCTACATGAAAAAGATACTACTACTATAGGAAAAAGGAAAACTACATCTAATGCAAAACATTTAAAGGATTTTGTTAATTCATATCATTTGAATGATATTAATAATCAGATAGACTCAAAATCATTACCATACACCTTTTTTTCTAACAGATATAAAACTTATTCAAAAATAGATAGAGTCTTTATTTCTAACCAGATGGTAACAGAATTAATTAATTCTAAAATCATTTGTGTCCTATATCAGATCATAATTCAATTGTCTTTGAGTTCATGATAAAAAGTACTTACAATGTTCAGATCAAAAGGATACCAGCATACTTAACTCAACTAAAAGACTATAAAGATTATATACTTTCAGAAGTGCAACATTTTTAGACATAAATAATACTCCTGAAGTCTCCATTGTTTATGTTTGGGATGCTTTAAAATCATATCTATATGAACAAAGTATCAGATGGTATAGTAATAAAAGGAAATCTTGGGATAAGGAATTATTAGATATTCAAAGTAAATTAGACTCTTATAAGCATAATAATAAAGAAAATATTATGGACAAAAAAGTCATTGAAGAAATAAACAAACTAAATGAGAAATACAAAGAAATTTTAACTCATAAAGTTAAAATAACTTTAGAGAAATACAAGTTTTTGTCTTACTCAATAAGTCCCAAATACTTACATAGACTTAAAAATAAAACAAAAAGGTTGAATAAGCAAAATCATATCAAAGAAATTTTCTCTCTAAAGAAAAAGAAGAATGTTTCTAGTCTACCAGAAATATTAGATGAATTTAGAAATCACTTTCACAAAATTAATCATAATAACATTAACATGGAACCCAAAGATAAAATAAAGAAATTTATAACTACAAACATGAATAAAAACTTAATAAACAACAAACTAAACTATTGGATAAAAATATTTCATATACAGAGGTTGTTACACAAATAAACAAGCTTAAATCAAACAAAGCACCAGGTAATGATGGTATTATACCAGAGATATATAAAATTATTTCTAAAAGTACATACTCATTAATACATAAGGTTTTATTTTGGCCCAAAATGAGTTAATAACTCCCCATCTTGGCAATACACATTTATTTCGCCAATTTTAAAACCCAATAAAGATCCAACTAGATGCACTTCATATAGACCTATTTCATTACTTAATGTTGATTATAAAATGTTTATGAGTATTTTTGCTGATAGATTGAAGACAATCATCCCAGGCATTATAGATATAGATCAGACAGGCTTCATTGTAAATAGAAATACTTTTGATAATATAAGGAGAACTCTAACATTAATTGATTTTGCAAATAGGAGAAAGAATGATTTAACACTTATTAGTCTCGACATAAGTTCAGCATTTGATTCAGTAAGTTGGGACTACTTGTTTATCTTACTGAAGTGCACAAACTTTCAGATGCATTTGTAAATCTAATTGAACATTTATATAAAGGAGCATTGGCTTACATTAAGATAGGAACATATGTCTCACAAAAATACCCATTTTAAAAGGTACAAAACAAGGGTGTCCACTCTCTCCATTATTATTTACTTTAATAATGGAGCCTTGGGCTAATCTGATCAGAAACAGTACTGATATAGAAGGATTTGATATAGATGAAAATACAACATCTAAAATTCAACTTTTTGCAGATGATGTTCTAATTACATCAGCAGGATCTAATTCTTCTATGCAGTCCCTATTTGATAAAATGATGAATTTTAAAAATATTTCTGGTTTAATATTCAATGAAGAAAAAACTAAAATATTACCTATATATACACGAAAAAATGTCCTCATTAGTGATTTTAGTAAATATATACCAAATTCAGTTAGGATAACTTACTTAGGTATAATATTAACTAAGGATATCAAATCTATTATACATAATAATTATAATACTTGTCTTCTTAATATACAAAATCTTTTCAATAGCTGGAATAATATGTTTTTTACTATGGAAGAGAGTCTTACAATTATTAAAATGATAATATTCCCTAAGATATTATACTTAATACAATCAATAATACTCCCACCTACAAAAATAATTATCAAGAAATTGAATACACTAATGTTAAATTTCTTATGTGCACCTAATAGACCTAGGATTGCATTAAAGAAACATACTAATAGCTGGTCTCAAGGGGGCATTTCTTTTCCAGACTTTAACTTATATACTATCTCTTCTATTATAAAAGTTATTACTTTGTTAATAGATCAGTCATATGTTGCAAAATGGAAAGATTACTGGGAACTAATTAGTATTCACTTCATGAAAATCTCATTAACACATAAAAATATGATTGTAAATAACTCCATGTTATGGTTACTAAAAGAATTTTGTACTTCACCTATTACACCAAAATATATAGTTAGTTATCCATTAAACATTATTATTAGTTATCGTAATTTTATATTCATGCATCCTAAGTATAAGGAATGGAATTTTATTCTATTCACTATAATGTATACACAAGGTATGCTTTTGTCATCCACTTCTGAAAGAACTCATTTAGTCACAGAAAATGATCTAAAGTACTGGTATCAGTTGCTATCTGATAATAAAGTTAAAAATTTAGACTTCTTAAAACAAGAATTTGATCTCAGAGAAACTTGTTGATTAGAAGTTCAGACCTTTAGACAACATCTTATTAATAAAATTGATTTAATGTCTATAACAGTTAAAGAATCTATTCCAATACTGATTGATTACTTGATATTAAATTTACAACATAAAGTTTCTGATAAAGGTAAGCTTTCATACATACATAAAATTATCAGAGAAGAAACTTATTACAGTGTAGATACCTATTGGAATTATTTCACTTCCATTAATGGTGAATCACCAAATCAACAAGATAAACAATATATATTGGAATCTGCTTATAAAACTACTTCTTCCATTATTTGGAGACTTTTACTTGGAAATTTTTACATAGATCCTTTTATACACCTTTGACAATGAATAAAATAAATAATAAAGACAATTTATGTAAAAGATGTAATGTAGAAATTAATGCTGATTGGGCACATATGTTTTATGACTGTATAAAATTGAAAGAATATTGGAAGTCAATCAATGATTTTTTGCAGGCTCTTTTTACAGATAATTTCATTATTTCTAAATCTCTTATATTATTCAACACTCCTGCTCCTCAAAGTGTTAAAAAGGTTAAGCTTCCCTTGTTATGGTCTATTCTAGCAGTGGCTATAAAAATAATAACCAGAAATTGGATTTCAGATACTCCTCCTTCGTTCAATGAATTTAAAAATGTTATGACTGTAGTGTGCCATATGGAATTGATGACAATAAAATCAAGAACTACTAGAAAAACATCTTACTATATTATATGGGATACTTTACAAAATCTGTTAAAAAAATCTTAGCTTTAATAGCATGGTATTTTAGTTTAATTAATTGATTTGATTGTAGTGGATGTCTTTGTAAATACTTTGGTTATGTTATTGAAGGTTATAACCATTTCTATTTTAATTACTTGTATAAAATTGTTATGATATTTATTTTGTATGTTAAAAACAATAAACTTGTTTAAAAAAAAAGAATAAGAGTTTCTTGTGAGTATGTGGACGGACACCAGGATAAGAAGTCTTCAAGACTAGCAGGTGTAATACTAGGTGGAATATAGATCACAATTGTGGTGATGACCTTTTTAAGGTGAAGTTGAAGTTGTGAGATAAGTATGTCCCAATTATTGGGGGAGGGGTAGGAGTTTGGTATTTGACGTAAAGTTAAGCTGGACTTATGCAGTAAGGCAGTTCCATCCCCTTTACGAAGTGGTCTGTCTTGTCTAATATTGTAGCCAGTTAGGAGAACTTCTGAGATAGTTATGTTTTTATTCAGCCAGGTTTCTGTTAAAGCAACTGTGTCTGGGGAGTAGTGTGCTATTGTGGCCTGGAGTTCAGGTATTTTATTTTTTATACTTCTAATATTAATATTTAGCATTAAAAGATGGTTGGTTTTGCTGCTGTTGTTGATTTGCCCACGGATGAAGATAGTGGGGCTAGGGTCTATATCATATATTCGAAATTCCAAAATATCGAACACCATAAGTTTGAACTTGGAATTTTGAATTATGATAACATCAAACACTCAGAATAGTGAATTTTTTCCCAGGGAAAAAAATTGCTGTTCCGAGAAACTTACACACAGCACAAGCACACCAAAATAAATAAACCACACACATACAGTTAACAAACCCAACCCTACACTAAACCATACATACATTCCTAACTATCCACTTACCTTAACCCGCACCCTAACCCTAAGGTCCATAACTATTGCACACATACCCTTCGAAACAATATACAAACAAACTAATTAATACACACACACATACAGTTAACAAAACCCAACCCTACACTACACCATACATACATTCCTAACTATCCACTTATCTTAACCTGCACCCTAACCCTAAGGTTCGTAACTATCGCATCACAGTGCCATGGAATGGCCCACCAAAATCTTGCCCTAGGTAAGATTTCGATGTTCCAGGGCTTTGCTATTTTCATCCTTCGATGTAGTGGGTTCGATATTATGACATTCGAAGTTTTACAACTTTGAAGTTATAATATAGACCCAGTGGTGCTATTATGTTCTAAAAATTGTGTTGGAGCAGTTTGTGTTGGAGAGGATGGATTTGGGCCTGGGTTGGGGTGGATGTCCCCACTTATGGTGAGCCTGGTGTTAAAATGGTGATATAGATGTTGGAGTTTGGTGATGAGTGTGATAAAGTATTGTGTTTTTTTGGAGTAAGAATGAGTGCATATATGTTTAGATTTGAATTAGTCTGTTATGCAGTTCTTAAACAATTGTGGGCAGATATTATTATAATGCGCAGTGTCTGTATATAAGAGTGCATAATATAGTTTTGTGCTACTACGTTTAGGGATATTGCTAGAGTGATAACTTGTGGAGTTATAAAGAATTATGAGAAGACAGACTAGACTTAGTTGTGTGGTAGTCATGGTTATTAAGTTTAAGTTTGTTCTAGGTGGAGGTGTGGATAGGAATTATAGGGTTGCACTATATGTGGATGGGTAAGTAGTGTGGGGTGATGTAATAATGCCTAGCTGTAATGAGAGTGGTTGGGAGCACTGTGTGGTGGAGCAAGTGGGTGTGGTGTAATGTGATCTGACTTGAGGAGCTGTGATTGGTGGAGATGATATGAGGTTGAGCCGTGGATGTGGTTGTGATTACTATAAATGTAGAGGCAGTGGGGGGCGGGAGGAAATTGGGAGCAGGGCAGCGGAGTGGAAAGAGCCCGAGCATTAGTGAGGGCAAACGGAGTGGGACAGAGCCCACCAAGACAAGAATAATGGGCAGCAAAAAGTAAGTGTTACTTTACAATTCTGAACACTTTAACAAATTCCTGATGTCTAATGGCTTACCAACAAGCAGAATTCAATTGCTGAAGAGCATTTGTGTCCTGGTGGGAGAATAGTACTTTAAAGATGGCTCCATGCTCAGCAGGATTCTAATATAGACTTAGTATTGGGGGAAGGGGATAGCAGAAGGGGTGTAAGTCAATTGGAATGCAAAGAAACCAGCCAAACCAGAGAGGCAATCTGTGGAAATCTATCAGTGAAGGCCTTAGAGGGGGTGAGTAATAATTCAAACTCTACCTGTAAAGTGAAGGAGAGAAGAAACAGCAAAGTTTATTAAGGTTGGGATTGTGTCTTCACATTGACTTGCTTATTAGTAGTCAGTTTGTGCCCAGATTAGAGTAGAGAGTTACATTAGCAATGAAGGGGAATGTATAAAGATGCAAATAAACAGATGAAGCTCAAGTAATAAGAACTAAGGCAGAAAGCACTGAGAGAGCTGCTTAATGGTTAATTTAGTCACAGAGATCTGAATTAAATGTATACTGTCTATTGGACAGTTATGATTACTGCACTAGCTGGGGCGGGGACACAAAGCTACAACAGTCAGTGTTATTAGCACTCTGAGAACTACTAAGAAACACTGCTAATGTTATAGCTTCACTCTCATAACACATATAAGTAGAATGCCTGGGTGGACTGACCCTGCTCTTGAAGCTCAAAATGTATATCCTTGTCTAGTTTTGCAGTACTGATTCCTTCTTAGACTGTATGGGTGGGGTGGAAGTCCAGATGATTGGATGTTACATGTAACTCTCACCCTGAGGATCACCCCTGCGGTATCTGTTGATAGATGGCCTGCTGGCACATGGCAGGTGGCATGATACCACTTTACACATGTCCCCTACACTTCTCATCTCTCCATGGACAATAGCCTGGTACACACCTATGAACACCTGCACTGATGGATCCCAGTACTGACAAATGTGCACGTGTGCATTACTGAGAATAACAGTCTCTGTGCATTTGTAGACCTGTAGTTGATAATACCCTGAGGCCCTTCACACCCACCACAACCCCCATTGCTATAGTTAGATGTGGCTGCTGCTGTACTAGACATTACATGTACTTTGCTACACTCCACCCTATGGGCTACCTGGGGCTTTCAGTACCAGCACAACACTATTGTACAAATGGGTTGATAGGCATGGGATACCCTCTGAGTTCTGGCAAGTGTGTGTATCTGTGAAAGTGTGTATATGTGTGTAGGATACAGCATTCTGAGGCCACATTCTCCTAATACAATATGACTTGTCACACAGTATTAGGGATAGTGATGTTGCTGACCATAGGAGAGCCATGACAATGCATCACCCTACTATCCCTGTGGCATGTGCATTAGATGCATATCCCTGTAGTAGCACTCTTGGGATAGACAAGGGGTTGTATTGCAGTCCTGGCCAATGTGTGATGGTGGGTATGCCAGAGTACTATCATGGGTTTCAATGCATACAACAGCCACTGTGGGGTGTCGGTGCTGGGTATACTGTCTTTACACAATGGTACCCCCAATACATGTCCCATGTTCCACTGTATGGGGACCACTGTCACCATCAACCATACAGGTAACTGATAACACTATCCAGCCCAGTTATGCATGTGCTGTGTGCAACTTATATGTAACAGAATGGACACACTGACAAGGTAGTTAGCACTGAAAAGCCCAAGTCTCTCAGATGTGTGTATGGCTGTTATATGTTTGTCAATGTGTATATGACAGTATGTCACACTATGTATTGTCCATAAACAACCAGTACATACCCCATTACCATACTGTACAGGGCCTGGGGATATTCTTCACGTAACATGTAACCTGGAACACACCTCATCCTAAAAGCTGTGTGGTGTGTGCAATTAAGGCCACACTACATACCTAGGTTGGGGTTCTAGTCCCAGTGTTGCCAAGTAAGAGTGCGTGTGTATGTGAAGGGATCTACTTCCATTTGTAGAATATACATGTCCCAGGAGGTCATCTGTCTGAGAACTGCCTGGCAAATGCTAACATTTCACAGGTATCATCCTGTGGAATTACATTCCATCACAACTAGTAGTAGATGTGTAAATGCCCTCTTCCTCACTGTATAGGTGTACAGCGATACTGGGGTTGGTATATATAGCTGGGTGTGGCTCTTGTGGACACAGCCACCATCATTGCAGTTACTGTTGAGTGTACTCCCCACTTAGCTGGCTGTAATACTGTACAGTTCATGTTAACAGGTTAAGTAGTTGTCAATCATGCAATCTGCAGTTCTACAGCACCTCACATCCTCCAAAGGGTAGGGCTGTGCCACCCACCAACACACCTATGTTTACCAAGTTGGGGATTGCATTACATTGGGGAAGGGGACATATAAACTGCCAGCACCATCGTCAATGACATTAAACTAGCAGACTGCTTATTTCCCAATGTGTTGTTGTGCCTACTCTGTCTTGGTGGAATTACATAGGCTAAAATGGGTTCCTTGCACAAGTACATCCATCCATGTGTATAGTATTCTCTGTGTATTGAATCAACTCCAAAGCCTCTGTGTGTGTTATACACAAACATGTGGTGTGTACCACCAAGTACACTTGCCATTGTCCACTGTAGAAGGGATGTTGACATCAGCCACCATGCACTCTCCTGTATACACGCCCAGATCTATCAGCCATGTGGCACATGCAGTAACTGTTATACAGCGCTGTGACATGTGTTCACCTGTACCCAGGATATGGCACAGACAAGGTGTCACCACACTGCTATACCCCTTGTAAGAAACAACAGCAGACCAACATCCTTCTGACACATGGACACCTACAACACAAATGGAATACATTATTGAGACTGCAATCACTCAGTGTTAATAATGCATAATGCATCATGGCTGGATAGCTACACTTCCTGACATGTAAGCATTAAACCTTACTGCTGACAACATGTTACACAGCATTATATTGGTACATCATAGTACATCATCCTGTGCATCAGAATCATATTAGCCTGTCCCTACATCAATGTTATGGATGACAGGGATGTGGCAAAGGTATCACCATATGCACAGGGTGTGTTGTTGATTTGCCAGAGACCTAGGCTGAGCTGTACATTTGACATCTTGTGTGTGTGTGAGGGGGGTTAATTATTAATTGGGCTATTGTAATGTGGTATGTGTAGGTATGTGGTTGCCCTAGCTGTGTTGGTGATGAGTGTGTGTGTATGCATGCACACAGTTCTGCCATGTGGCTGCCTTATACAAGGGTTTGTTGGACAGTTGCAGACCGTACTTGGCAGGGTGTGCAGTTCACCGTCTCTGGCCACAGACATGAGGACTGTGCCTGCCAGGGGTACTACGGGCACCACCAGGTGCAAGCCATGATATGTTACTCTCCCCTGATGATGACATATGTCCACTGGGTCCAGGTCCCTCTTGGGACCAGCCAGGACCATGTGGACATGGCCTGTTGTTTTGTGGTGTGGACAGTGCCCCCCCCCCCACCATGCTGGGGCTGCTACTGCAACTACGGGAGTTGTTCTGACTGCTGACACATCCATGTCGACCTCCAGCTGTTGGTGTTGCTGAACTACATCCATTTGGCTGTTGCACTACTCCCACCATATGCTCAAGCACAGACATTCCACAGTCAAAGATTCCCACCATCTCACCCAACCATCTATCCATGACCTCTGCAAAAGAAAGGTGACCACCTGCAAGATCACAGATGTTGTCAATAACAGCTGAATGAGTAGCCTTCTGCAGCCTCAGACCCTGTCTGGTATACCATTCCATACATCCCTGTGCCTCCATGATGGCCTGAAACATGCATCTGGTGGCACCAGATGTGGCACCTCTGCCAGGGGCATGATGACCAGCACCCCTCCTATGAGTACTCCAGTACATCTACCTGTGTTGTACCTCGCCAGACATCCGACTATGGCTGCTGGGTCCAAACACACGTGCCATAGATACCATACTGTCCTATCCCATGCCACCAACTGCCAACTGTCCCTCAGCTATGGCCCCTGGTGATGGGGTATGTATAGGCAATGTGACTGTGTGTGGGGATGGGGTGCATAACAGTGGGATGTCAAACGATGGTGCAGCTTCAGCCCCTGACAACCTCACCTGTGGCACAACACATCTATCATTATTATCAGTGTCTTTATGGACACCAACATCAGAATTCCTGCAGGAGGGACCCTGACCCACCTTGCCACCTGTGAGGGTAAAACAAGAAATGCACTTTAACACCTGTACATCATTGCTTAACAGTACACACACACACACACACACACACACACACACACACACACACACACACACACACACACACACACACACACTTACAGGTGAGGTTGCACAAAGATATTACACACAGACCTCTCATTACCCATCTGTCAACATGCATGACATATGGCACTCAATAGCATGCAGTGCAGCTATAGTCAATCCCTGTTACCAACATTAAACAATGCTGTGATGCATGGGTTGTGTTAGCAGGTGATGCCCCTTCCCCTGGAACACACTGCACCCATGTACACAGTATTGCTATGCACCTGTTCAGCACCCTGGCATTTACTGTGCACCATACCTCAAAGGTGCACACACCATTGCTGAATGTATATATGTGGGTCAGTTATGTTTGCTCTGCTTCTCACAGCCCCTATCTGTTTGTCCAATACATACCTGGGATGATATGTGGACAGATGTCATTTGTGAATGCCTGATGTCTGATTTACAGATCTCATCATCAGCGGTGCATGTATGGCCAATAAAATACAATTACACTGACAACCTTCAAACCTTACTGTGGCTATGGGAAGTGTACACACTCTTATTGACATGGCACCATCTTCCTTGATATGCCATGGGGCCATTACTGCGTATGTTAACATTACACAAACCTGATATTTGATGTATGACCTGTGCAATCAAATGCAGTATCAAACAAATGTGTTAGTTGTGCAGATGATAATTGAGATGCATACAATTTGTGGGTGCATATGTGTGCACACCCTTATCATGATGGTTTGTTGCACCAACTGTTAAGTGTACTACAGCAGTCACTATTCCTGGAAGGAGTATAATAGCATGGGTCATCTGCATTTGCCAGTACTTCATCACTCTGCCCTACAAATGTCCCCCAACACTGCATGATTGCAAGGTCAACTCATGTGCACAGCCCTTGGAGGTCACACAGTGCCGTCACTATTACTGTGGAGTCAGGGTTATGTCTGCCACAATTCATGACCTTGACTGTGTGCAGATACAGCCATTCTTAGTGAGCTTTGGATCGCTGCTTCAGTTCACTGTTGTGTTTCAGGATGACAACCCCTCCCCATCCTCAGCCTTTTTGCAAATTCTTGACAACTATGGCCTACACATGTATGTCATTTTGCAGTGTCCCAAATTCTGAACACCATGTGTACCGGCCTAGTCCCTGCTAGTGAATGGCAAACATACATGTGTACACTGGCACCAGCAAGGTACAGATGGGAATGGTGGGCCTGAGGTGGGGTGAGGTATTGGTTGTGCACCACATGTATCTTAATTGATACTGTCTGTAGGTTTCCATCTTGGTCTTAGTACACCAGTACACATTGCAACACATGCCTTTTGGGGACTTTTGATGTTATGCATACACTACCTGTAGAGAGCCCTGGCTGATGTTTCCTGTGGAACAACTTTCCCATCTGATTACCCTAACCCATGGGCCACACTTATGCAGAGTCCAGGCGATTGCCGTCACAGCCAGTACTTGCTAGACATTCCTGCAACTCCCTCAGTGTTGCAGCATGTTACTAGGCAGCCTGCATGACCAGTTTGCAACATGTGTCGTCAACTGTCTTGGATGGCCATCTGTTTATTTTCTACATTACTCCTGTCCCATACATCCTTTCCACATATATGACTGTCTGCACTGTTTGCCATGGTATATGCAATGGTGAGGTAAGGCTACATGTCCAACTCCTGCGTGCTACATGTGGGGTATGGGATTCATTCCATGGCTTGTAAGATGTGTGCAAGCCACGGCTGCCTCTGTTGCAGGTAAGTGGGCACATTTGATGGCCAAACATATTGAACACTAGACCATTTCCTGGTGTGACACTGAGGACATGTTCTTGCTGGAAGGTCCATACTCATGAAGACTGCATGTTGTCATTACCTCAAAAGCTGCTTCCACAATATGTTATTTGGAGTGTATTCACACATATGCTTCCAGTGTTTGTTGAGGTATGTATTCCCCATATTTGCTGTCCTAACATGGGATTCCATATTACACATTCATTGCTCATGTTAGGACCACATTACAGGTTGCAAGGGTTGTGGAATGCAGTATTGTGATATGCCGTTGTGTAGATTTGTAACAGTTGCCATTGTAATAGTGGTTTATACACTGTTGTAGCACTGTATAAGGGTGATGTTTCAGACATGTCCCTATTGTAGGCCATTTTCCCACCATTATGTTCATCTCTGTGCACACATCTTGCAATGACAGGTTGTTAGTTATATTGCAGGACTCTTACATACCTGTCAGATATGCCACCATGGTGACCACTGTGATGCAGTGCAGTTAACAGCAACAATAAGTGAATATGTACAACATGTATTATGGGTAGGTGTGTTAAATGTGTACATGGAATATACCATGGCCATAACATGGCTGGTGTATTGGCAAACCTGAACAAACACCATACTCACCAGCTACAGGCTGCTGACCTGGAGGTATACCAGAGGGACCTACATAGTTGTGTGAGAGATGTGATGTCAGTAGCCACATCTGTGGCATTGGTACAGGGTGGGAGCAGTATTACAGTACATCAGCAGTGCAAACCCACAATACTACAAATTATGCACATCTGTTTATTACTACAATGCAGCAACAGATATATATATTTCACCTCATATATGAGTAATTAAACTCTACAGATGCAAATAGATTTGCAACAGTGGTCTACTGATGTGCCCTGTGGCCTTACCTGCACGCTCCTCATCCATTGTGTGGGTAGCACCTACCTACACAATGCTCTCTGCCGGATCTTGTGTTTGTGGGTAGGCAGGTGCTCCGAGGCTGGCGACGAGCTCCTCAACATGTGTCAGGGGGGCTGGATGACCTGACCCCCCATGTAGCTAGCTGGTCCCTCCTAACCGAAGCAGCATGCCGACGAGCATGACAGAGTAGGTCAGCACACCAATGTCAGACTGCTCATAACTGCGGTTATGCAGGCCGACATTGTTTACCCTGTGGATAAGATCATTCCACAAGGCGGTCCTCTCCTGCAGATCATGGGCTGCACTTCCAAACAGGGTGTGGTAGTGCTACAGCAGGTGATGAATGATCACGTCATTCTCCTGGGGGGTGTACATCAGTAATCTCTCCCATGACATGGTGCCTGAAAGACATAAAGAGGAAAAAAGGTCTGAGGACCTGATACTGCAAGGATATAATAGTTGTTAATCCACATCTCTGCCCCCCCCACCATATCTGCAACAACAATCTGATCACACAACTAAACATGTATGTTTACAGCAAATCTACTGCTGGGACATATATCATATTATACAGCAATTTGTGCAATGTGTTTGTAGTCATGTTCCATGTTGAAACACTATCATTGGCAACCAGTTATGAACAATGTCACCCTGCATGCCATTGTAAGGGCCACTATGGTTCCATATATGCATGTGTTCTGTTTGCTATGTGACTGCTGCAAATCTGGTGTTTTGTGTTAATGGGGATATCTATGCATGCTGTTGGACATGATCCTGGAATGTGTGGACTATTACTACCCACATATGTACTATAACTGTGACACAATAGCATGTTTGGGAAGACAGTTGCCAGCAGAACCACCTCTCCCACCTCATCAGGCCATGTTATCAGGCCACATCACATCTGGGACCCACCCTGGGTCCTCATCATCTGCTGGTCCCTGCAATACCTTAAGGTGACAACACCTCAGGGGATGATCTTTGCCCCCCCCAGGAGCACACACAGACAGGGTCCTGTCACTCGAAGTCAGGTCCAGGGTCTGGTGCATAGGGAGCTCAACAGAGAGTTGGAGGATGTGCTGCACCACCTTGAGGCCGTCAATACGCAATCACAGGGTCTGCATACTCCTCCTGCTCATCCCCCATCCCAGGCACCTTCAGGGCCATGAAGATGCAGTTGTGACTGCTCATGGGTGGGGACCTTGGTCCCATTGTTTCCATATGGGGGCTCATGGGCTTCCACATTCTAAACACCACTCCCCATCCAAGGTGTTTACCCACCACATGTGTCATATACCACCCCTGTATGCTGCCTTGTCTGTCTTCCAACCCAACCTAACCTCCTCAAATATACCTACTATCCTTTCCCAAAATACCAATCCCACCTTCACAAACAAGGGCAATGTGTTCCCAACATGGATTTCTCACCAGACATAACTGTCCATTTTGCACCCACTTACTACTGTATATATATATATATATATATATATATATATATGTGTGTATAGATATGTGTGATGTTCTCTCACACATATCGTGCAGCACTGTCATTCAACAATAGGGGAAATGTATGTGTATATATATATATATATATATATATATATATATATATATATATATATATGGATTCACTTTATATGCTCAAAATCCTGAAATATCGAATTTCAGAATCTCGAGCCCATAAAGTGAAAAGGCTAAAACATTGATCACCCAGAAGCACAAAATTCAAAATCTCGCATTTCGGAGATGTTGAATTACCTGTTCTGGTATTGCGCTGTATTCATGGATTCTGGTAAGTGTTTATGTTTTAAGGGTTTTGGGTAGAGGCTGTAGTATGTGTTAGTGTGTTTTGTTACTGTGCTGTGTGTGTGCGAGGGGGATGTAGCTTGTGTGGTGGTGTTTTGTGTATTTGTGTATGTAGTGTGACCTTGGAGTTAGTATATTTAAGTAGGGGGGTGTGGGGGGCATAGCCCTCCACATGGGTGGTACAGGGGGCCTTGCCCCCCTGTTTGTATATAGGATTGGGTTGTGTGTTTGCTTGTGAGGAGATAGGTGTGTGTATGTGTATGTGTGTGGTGTGTGTGTAGTATAAAAGTCTTGATTTTGAATTTTGCGCTTCTGGGTGTTCGATGTTTTAGCCTTTCCACTTTAGGGGCTCAAGACTCTGAAATTTGATATTTCAGGATTTCGAGCATATAAAGTGAATTTACACACACACACACACACATATATATATATATATATATATATATATATATATGTAGACATATATATATATATATATATATATATATATATATATATATATATATATATATATATATATATATATATATATATATATATATAAATATGTATGTGTGTGTTTGTATATATGTAGACATACACGTATATATATATATATATATATATATATATATATATATATATATATATATGTGTAGATATATATTTTGAGTTGTGTATATTTATATATATATATATATATATATATATATATATATATATATATATATATATATATGTCTGTATATCTGTAGACATACATGTGTATATATATATATATATATATATATATATATATATATATATATATATATATAGATAGATAGATAGATAGTGCATTCAAACATCCGGTCCACACTCTCTAACTCTCCTTCCTTCACAGCTGCACTGTACTGCCTTGCTACAACACAGACAGGTGTCACATGTGGACACAGGCTAACATTAGGGGGTGTATATATAGGGACAGGTTGCAGGTAAGCCTATTACACACCTATGGCATTTGTGCATCCTACATTACACATTAACATGACTGTCCTGCAAGTGGTGGGGTCTGAAACTCATGTGTCTATCATAATGGCATTACTTCCACCACCAGCTATTTGCCACAGTAATATACATGTCTTGAGGTACAGAACCCACACTATGATGGCTTACATCTTGCCTGATCTGCGCAGTTGACAGATATGGCCCACTGCTCACAGTTACAGACAATACAGTCCATAGCAGTTGTTCAGCAGGACATCATTACAACAACAACTCCTGATGGCACATATAAATCTTTCCACATCATCTATCCCATTATTATAAACCAACTACTACATTCAATTACATGTGTATATGTTTCACATACCTGAATATAGTCGGGTTGTTTGTATGTTTAATTGGTCTAGATACTTTTGTTGTTTCCTGGTTGTTTGTTTGTTGTTTTTTTTTGTTTTGTTTTTTTTTCTTTCTCTCTTTCTCTCTCTCTCCACTACAAGGATTGAGATGCTTTGAATAGATTGCAGCATGGCATTTGTAGGTGATGCACATGATCAGGTGATGACCTCTGCACCAATCAGTGTTCACCACTTGTTTCCTGCATTCAGCCAGCTGTGTAGTACTTCCAATTACCACTGTCATGGCAAGCCACTAATATAAATTACTAAATCATGTGGGCATTGTCCCTTTACCTTTCCTGTATAGAAGACATCCTTCCTGTGTGCGGGCAGCAGTGTTACAGAGAGCAGGTAGCAATACCTCTTACAACAGGACTTGCAGACACAGGCCAACTACATATTTGTATAAGGTTCCAAACCTACAGTGTGAGTAGTGTTGTTATATTCACTGTATACCGCTAGTTTTACAGGGTTTGTGTGTACATGCTAGTTTAGCATGGAATGCAGACTGTCTGCATAGATCTCAACTGTGGGCCTATCCACATTATGGCCAGAGGATTGGCTGTTATGTTTTGTCTGTTCTCCACACAGGTCTTGTCTCAGCTGTATCACTGGCATTCTGTCTGTTGAGTGCTATCAGTACATGGTTCGTAGGTTCATAGGTAGGTACTAGGCTATTGGCCCTAGGGCCTATACAAGCCTAGCCAAAAAGGTACCCTGGCTTTCGCCACCCAAGAAAATTATTTTCCTGTGCCCCTGTCAAGCAGAGCCACAGAAGTGATCCCCAGGATTAATTTCCTATTACCCATCCAGTCATCAAGTTTTTTCTTGAAGAGTGTTAATGAGGAGCTCTGTTTGACATAGATAGGTAGTCTGTTCCAGAGTATGGGAAGTCTCTGGGACAGGAATCTATCCCTCCAGCATGTTCTGTTTATTGTGGTGACAAGGTTTAGGTCCCTAGAGTGTGTAGCTCGGAGGGATTGGGATTTCTTTAAGTGGAGCATGTCCAACAGCTCTGGGTTTGACATAGCTTTGTATGTTAGGCAGAGATCGCCTCTGAGTAGGCGATATGCGACGGAGTAAAGCTGGAGGTTTTTGAGACGGTCTTCATAAGGTATCTGTTTGAGGCCAGTAATCCTCTTTGTGAGGTATTTTTGTGGCCTTTCCAGTTGTTGTAGATGTCTTGTGAGGTACATACCAAAAGGGGCATTGTACTCTATAATGGGTCTAATGAGTGATGAGTAGAGGGGAACAATGACCTCTTTTTTTCTGGATGAGAAACCTTTTGTGATGAGGTGTGCCACATAGAAGGATTTCCTGACCACTGTGGCGATGTGATTATCAAAGGAGAGACTACTGTCCACCTGTGTCCCAAGGTCTCTTATCAAATTTTCAGTGTTAAGTAGACTACCGCCTATGTGGTAGTTCATGGGTACAGAGTTTTTACCAAAGGGTATGACAATGCACTTTTTGGCATTGAGCTTGAGACCATGTCTTTGACACCAGGCATCTGTCTCAGTAAGGCCCTTTTGTAGGATGTCCACATCATTAGGAGTTTTTGATTATGGCTCCTAGTTTGCAGTCATCTGTGAATTTAGTTAGCCAAAGACCTTCTGTGTTAGCCTGTACTTCAGAGAAGTAGTTACCAAACAGGAGAGGACCCAGGACTGAACCCTGTGGTACTCCACTTGTCACTGGTCTGACGTCTGATTTGGAGTCTGCTACTTTCATGGCGTGGGTTCTGTCAGTAAGCCAGTTGGCAACCCATCTTGTGAAATAGGGATTTATACCTAGTTTAGTGAGTTTATCTATAATTCCAGAGTGGGGGATGGTGTTGAATGCCTTGGTGAGATCTAGATAGGCTGTGTGAACCACCTCACCCTCATCTATGACTTTGGTGACTACTTCAAAGAAGCCTATCAGGTTTAGGAGACATGATCTGCCTTTTACAAACCCAAACTGTGTGGGGTCCAGAGTTTGGAGATCTCCAATGTCTTTTTTTATGAGTTCCATGATGATACATTCCATGGCTTTGCAGATGAGGCTCTTCAGGCTAATGGGACGGTAGTTCCCGGGGTCTGTTGTGGCCCCTCCTTTGTGGAGTGGGATAACTGTCATGGTGCACCATTCAATGGGCAGAAAGCCTGAGGTGAGGCTATGATTGAACATGGTACTTAGGTTGGGTGCCAGTTCATTCTGTAGTTCATGTAGACGGCAGCCAGGGATGTTGTCAGGTCCCATGGATGCTGTGTTCTTCGCTTTGGAGAGTGAGGTTTTTACCTGTGCTACATCCGTTTGTGTTTCTGACTTCATATTCCTGAATAAGGGTATGTTGCAACCAATTGTGTAACACCAGCAACTTTCACAGTGTATAACAACAATATTGCAAATATGTGCCTGTGTTCCAGCCTCTGTCCACCACCTATATACCAGGCTTTGTCCATATGTCATGCAGTAAGAGGTTGTTAAGTAGTGGCCTATCATTATGTCATGCTGGCATTCCTGCCATCATTCCAGTGATGTTGTTGATCCCCATATATATTGTGGGCTAGGGTCCATATATATGTGTATGCTACAGCGGGACAAAATGTGTGCGTCCTTGTACAGTCCAGAGGTCAGTGTATGTAACACTGTTATATGCCTTTGTAAGTCATTCTATGAGGGAGGGGTATGCATCATTTATAACCTAGGCTGTTACAACATGTGAGGGATATCAGTAGTAAGACACCTTAATGTATATGGCTGTACATTTTCATACATTTCACTTTGGGTAGGCTAGTGCTTACTGTCTTACAGACAGTTCTGTTTGTCAGTGTGATAGTGATGTTTTAAGTTAAGCATTGTTATGCAACAGATACATCTTCATTGTGACAACTTAATACTTTTCCCCCTAGAGATTGAGTACAGAGTGTAATTGGAGGCTGTTGAACTACATCTGCATTACTTACTGTTGATTGATTCTTATCTTTTGGGCCAGTGTTTCTTTACTGTTGTACTACTTGAAGGCCTTGGCCTGGACAGCAACATATGTTATGCTTTCAGATTACTGTATAAAAGATTTTGATTGAGAGTTGCATTACTCAGTCAGTATGTATTTCAAACAACTAACTGCTATATGAAATGGCATATACAACTGAAATAGTACACAAATAAACATTTCTTATATATGCAAACCTGTGTGTTGTGTCATATCCTTTGACTTCTCTGTGGGTATATGCTTCATGCACAATAATTGTCGTTTGTATGAGAGACTCAAACACTGTCAATTTTAAAAGGTGGCAACTGTAGGAATACTGGCTGTTCAATATGCTGTGCACCCTCTAAATATGTATCTTCCTATACATATCTATACATAGTAATATATGTATATGTGTTTATATGTGTATATACATACATATATATATATATATATATATATATATATATATATATATATATATGCATATATGTGTGTGTGTATGTATCTTTAGAATGTTTACTGCTTCCACATTGTACATTCCCTATGGTATATATATATATATATATATATATATATATATATATATATATACATCTACTTATGACTGTGTTGGATGATATGTTTGAGAAAACATCACATTTATTTGTATCTGACATGGCTTAGTGGTAAATCCCTTTGGCTGTAGTATGCAGGGTCCTGGGTTAGAAACTTGCAAGGACTGATTATTTAGCATGACTAAGGCACTTTTAAGCAGTTGGAAGTGGGTTTGAGTGACGGTAAGCAATGCTAACTTCAGGTTAAATATTCTTACAGTCAGTTAGCCTCTAGATTGCTTATCCTGTGTAGGCATTGCTTACCCCCGAGCAAACAGGATTAAACCCGCTTACTACTGCTTAAAAGTGCTTACTCCCACTTATCCCCATGCCAATTTCTTTAAAAGAAAAGAAAAAGGGGTGATAGGAAAGTGGTGAAAAAGGGGCACAAAGAGGGAAGGACAATAGGGAAAATAGCTGGGAATGTGCAGGAAGGGTGTAGGGAAGGTCCATAGCCACCCATTTCTTCTACAGCAACAGCTGTGCATATACACTAAATTTGGAGGTAGATTTGGACACACAAGCCACTGAGAGAGGGGTGAGGACAACAATAATATGCTGTGAAGCCAATTACACCAGATTACATGTGTCCAGTGGACATGTGTGCAAAATGGACAGCTATGTATGGGGCAAGATTTTTTTTTGGGAACAAATTGTCCTTTTTTTGTTTTTTAAGGTGAGAGTGGGATGCTGGGGAAGGATGGGTATATTTGGGGAGCTAGGTTGGGTAGGATGACAGACAAGACAGACAAGACAGCATACAGGGGTGGTATATGACACATGTTGGGGGTAAACACCTTGGATGGGGAGAGGTGTTTGGAAGTCGGAAGCCCATGAGCCCCCAAATGGAAACTGTGGGACTGAGTTCCCCACCCATGGGCAGCCACCACTGCACCTTCATGGCCCCAAAGTTGGCTGTGCTAGGGACTGGGCAGGAGGGGCAGGCTGACCCTTTAAATGCACCATGCGGCCCTCAAGCTGGCATAGCAGATCTCCAAACACCGTGCGGAGCTCGCTACACACCAGACCCCAGACATGATGACGGGTGACAGTCTCCTGTCAATGCCTGCTCCCGGGAGGGGTGAGCCCCATCCCCTGAGGCAGTTCCACCCAAAGGTGGTACAGGACCAGTGGACAAGGAGGTCCCAGGGTGAGCCCCAGACATGCTGGTGCCTGGTGCCATGGCCAGATGAGGTGGGAGAGGTGGGTCCGCTGGGACTGGCCTTCCCAAATGTGCTATGGTGTTGCAATTTTAAAACATATGTGGGTTAGTAATCGTCAATACATTCCTGGATTAGGTATAACAGCATGCATAGATGTTTCCATTAACCCAAAACACCAGATATGGAACAGTTGCATAGCAAACAGAACACATGCATATATGAAACCACAGTGGCAGCATGCCACCAATGTTTGAGTATTTCAGCATGGCACATGCATAGAAACACATTTCAATATTTATCAAACAATAGGACATATGTCCCAACAGTAGATTTAATTGTACACATACCCATTGAGTTGTGTATTTAGATTATTGTCGCAGATATGGTGGGAGGGAGAGAGAGATGTCAATTAACAACTTGTACAGCCCTGTAGTTCTCACAACTTTCTTAGTCACTGCTGTAATCTGTACCTTACAGGTATTATTATACTACCCTATAGCCTTAATTTGGACAGTGGTATGTTTGTAGACAAGTATATATGTGAATTGTTTTTTTTTTGCATACAGTACACACCTCTTACCTGGTATACCTGTGGAGGTATTGTTTGTTAACACTACCTGACTGTTTCTACGCATATTCCCAGATTCCAGGTTGATGTTATGCACATACCTCTCAATCTCTTATTGCACACACTCTGGTCAAGGCTTGACAACATGCAGGTAGAACTGGGACATAGTTTGACAATTTCCCTCATAAACTTTTGGTGAGTTGCTACAATGGCAGGTTTGTTTTCATATACATTTTCTGCATATTTACAGATCTGACAATCAGTTATATGTCATTAAAAGCTGCCTAAAAATCAGAGATCATCACACTGATTTGTCAGGGGGACAGGCTAACAGGCAGCGGATATGGGCCAATTATCTGGACCTTCTGACCAAATCTGTACAATTGAGGTGTATGATTATGCATACAGCTTACTACCACTCCCAGGATTCGAACCATGACTGTGTCTGTTAAAAATAAAACAGTGGACGTCACAGTTGAGTGTGCTATTTAGATATTACTGTGTATCTTTTCACTGTTTTCTGTCTATAAGTCTCCCGTGGTTTTACAATCTGACCTTGTAATTACAACAGTCTTATACAGGGATTGCTAGACACGTTTATTATGTAGCACAGTGTGGGTGACAGTGATGGCTAATACATTATTATTCAGAGAAACTGCAACACTAACAATGCCGTACAATACCAGCCTAAACAGTACCAGTCCAGGATTTCAATCTTTATTTCCAGGCACAGGTTTCTTATCTGACAGACCTGTGGAGGGAATGCTTGTTAACACCACCTGAATGTTGCCACACATATTACCACATTCCACATTATTATTATGCACATACGTCTCACTCTGTTACTGCACACACTCTGGCCATAGCTTCACAATATGGGGATAGAGATGGGACATAATTTGCATATTACTCTCATAACATTTTGGTGAGTTGCTAGAATGACAGGTTTATTTTTATAGATATTTTTCTGATAGTTATGATGTCTGACAATCAGTTGTATGTCATTATTTGCTGCCTAAACTTTTGGGATCATCCCACTGATTTGCCAGGGGGACAGAGTGACAGGCAGAAAATTTAAGCCAATTATCTGAACTTTCTGACAAAATCTGTACAGTTGATGGTTATGATTATGTATACAGCTTACTACCACCCCCAGGATTCGAACCATGGCTGTGTGTGCAAAAAATACAACAATTTACATCACAGTAGAGTGTGCTATTTGGATTTTGCTGCATATGTTTTCACTGTTTTCTGTCTAAGTCTCCCTCAGTTGTACAATATGACCTTGTGATTCCAGCACTCGTATACAGACATTCCTACACATTTTATTTATGTAGCACAGTGTGAGTAACAATGCTTAATACAACAGTACTATTAAGAGAATGCAATGCTACATTACCATATGATACCAGAGTAAACACAAGCAGTCCAGGAGTTAGACCTTTATTACCAGGCTGTTACCCTTTTATTTACATACAACCTATATGGGACTCTTCTTGCCATATTGTCTGATTTATTCAGTACATCCTAGTCACAATACAGGTTTTATACTGGCAATTAACTTTCTACTACTTTTAGATTTATTTCTTATGACAGTACATGCAAGATTATTACTAACCTGCCTCACGATGCAGCCTTTGTAGCCTACATGCATGGGCTTCCTGATTCACAGCCCACTCCGCTGCAGCTATCAGAGAAATAGAGGAATATTTAGCCATACCTATCCATAATATACATGAGCTGGGCAATTATTAAACAGTTAGTAGAATGAGCACTTACACACTGCTGGGACATCACCCTGCCTAACTTCTTGGATCCACTGATCCAAGAGCTCCCTCTTCCTCTGTTTCAGGTCAGCATAGTAATGCCTGACTTGCTCACCAGTTTGACGGATGCCAGTGGCACTGGTGAGGTCATGGGCAAGGTGGTCCCAGGCTTCTGCTTTATATTGGGAACCCTGGTACTGACCCTGCAGCAGTCTCTCTTCATGGTCTTTTACCAGGAGTCCTGCCATGACCTTAGACTCCTGGATGCCCCAGCGCTGCACTCGGAAGCATGATCCTTCACCATCAATAGCCATTGTGCCTACAGGAGGAAGCTGCAACCAGTTATGAGATGTATTCCCACCTGTGGGGTTTAAATAGGGCCAATTTCCCACACTTTGCCATGATTGGACAGTTTTGAAAATGCTACACTATGGGCAAACCTGCTTACCTATAGTTGGCATTGCTTAAAGGGGCATACCAATGGGCAAATCTATTTAGCTGGGCTGCGCACTGCTTACACCTGGTAAGTGGAGCTGTGCAATGCTTAGCATTGCTTATTTTTAAATTTGCACACTATTTGCTGTTTGGCATTAATTTATCATTCATTACTTGTTATAAATTTGTTTAGTATACATGATTCATGTGTACATACACTATTTGGGGTACTTGTGTTTATCGGGGGATTTCACGACTTTATTGCAATAACACCTCACATCTGGACTTAATGCAGTACTCCAGTTCACAAATATATGTTATTTAGTAGGTTCTACAACAAGAAAATTGTTTCTAAATTCCTTTCATATGTAAAATGTGATTTTGTTATAGTGAGGATCTGTTTGAGCATACCTCAAGTTTATGTGGAGCTGATATGGCATAGTGGTACATCATTGTGGCTATGGTGTGCAGGGTCCTAGGTTCGAGACTTGCAAAGGCTGGTTATTTTGTTGCTGAGCAGAACAAGGGCTGTTGGATACAGAGTGACTAAGGCACTTTTAAGCAGTTGTAAGTGAATTTGCGTGGGTTTGCAAGATGGTAAGCAATGCTAACTTCCGGTTAAATATTCTTCCAGTCAGTAAGCCTCTAGATTGCTTAGCCTGTGTAGGCATTGCTTACCCCTGTGCAAACAGGATTAAACCCGCTTACTACTGCTTAAAAGTGCTTACTCCCACTTACTCAAACACTAATTTAGAAAGGAAAGAAAAATGGGTCATGGGAAAGTGGTAGATTTGGACACTTTATACATTTTTTACACTGTTTGCTGTATGGCATTGATTTATCATTCATTACATATTATAACTTTGTTTAGTATCCCTGATTCATGTGTATGTATACAGTATAGGGCATTTGTGTATATCTATGGATTTTACCACATTATTACAGTGACACCTCACATATGCACTTAACGCAGTATTCCAGTTCACAAATATATGTTATTTAGTAGGTGTTATATATATTTATTTTATATTTGTTTACCTGGATAGTCCGACTGGATATATGTCCATTTTCAGCAGAGGCCCAGGGAGAAAAGCTCCAATTAGACAAATTACAAAGATAACATTTAAAAAATATAAAATATAAAAATGAATAAAAGCAACATTTACAACAAAGAATAAAAAACAAAGTGAGTATGTACAAAGGTTCATGGTGTTCCCTAATAGGGATACACAATTCACATGGTCAGACACAATTAAAGGCAGGAGACATTAGATAGCATGGTGAAATAGTTACCTGTTTGATATTTAGAGATTCTCCTTTCAGTATTTAACTTAATCAGGATTGGTACACAGGCAGAGCCAATTCATTTTGAGATACTGTTTGAGGTTATTTTTGAATAGACCTATGGAGGATTGTAGGGTTATATGGTTTGGCAACGAATTCCAGGTTTTGCCAACAAAGTTGGCAAATAGGGTTTCACCAGCAGCATTGTTAGCTTTGTGGGTTTGGATGACTAGTCTGTTGGCTGATCGCAGAGATCTCAAGTTGCTATAGGGTTTAACGATATTTATGAATAAGGGGGTATCCTCAGGGTGGTACAAAATTTTGTGTGCTATTTGGAGTTGATTGAATTGAATTAGAATGAGCAGTTCTAGCCACTCTAGTTGTTTCGGGTTCTGGCAGTGGTGAGTTCTGTAAGTGGAGCCAGTGGTGAATCTGGCAATATGGTTGTAGCTATGGGAGAGCTTACCTAATTCCAATTTGTTGAGGTTTGTGAGTACCGGTGAGGCATATAGTAGAGTAGAGAGCAGGTGTGACCAGGCAATTGCAGTCCTAGCCAGTGGGGTTAAAAATGTTTTGCTTCTATACAGTAACCCAAGCTTCTTATTGATGGTCTGTATGGTTTTGTTGACCTGTAGGTCAAATTTGAGATTATTGTCTATTATAACCCCTAGAAGTTTAGTGTGTTGATCTGGGGAGATAATGGTACCATTGTTTGACGTGACAGAGAAAGAAAGTGTGGCAGATTTGCTGGTGGGGGTGAAGAGTAAAAGTTTAGTTTTATTGGGGTTCAGCAGTAGGCGTTGGTTGGTGAGCCAGTTCTCAATAGTGTTGAATGTATTTTTGGTTAGGGCTTGCAGTTTGGATGTGGTGGTAGCTGAGCAGATCAGAGTGGAATCATCTGCATATTGAATGCAGGTAGCTTTAGGGATAACAGTATGAAGGTTGTTGATAAAAATAGAGAAAAGTAGTGGAGTCAGTATGGAGCCTTGAGGGACACCAAGTGTGAGAGGTAGCTGGCTGGAGAGTTTGCCCTGCCATAGTACCGCCTGTTGTCTACCAGTCAGGTAGGACTGGAACCACTGGATTGTGTGCTTATTGAGGAAAATAGATTTGAGAGAGATAATGAGAAGTTCATGGCTGACCATGTCGAAGGCTTTTGATAGGTCAAAAAGAGGGCAGAGGATAGCCTATTGTTATTCCTATTTTGGTTTATGGTGTTAGTAAAGGAAAAGAGGGCTGAAGTCGTGCTGTGGTTTGGCCTGAAGCCATGCTGGGAGTTGGATAGTAAGTTATTCTGTGTAAGGTATTGCATTAGTTGCCTGTGTACACATTTCTCCATTATTTATAACACTGACTCAAAGTATTTCCCAGGCTTTGGTATGTATGGATACAGAGAAATATCTTAACACAGGCTAGAGTCCAGCATGTAATAGAAATAAGTTTGTTGAAACGACCAGGCAGTCTAGTAAAAAATGGGGGGGGGGTCCTCACTGCCAAGCTACTTTACAGCATATCAACTTGCTAGTGAGCACAGTAGATAATGCCTTAAAATAAGTATATTGTAAAATGTAAAAACTAAGCCACATACTTTGCAGATAAGGAGATACTGCAAGGTAAGAGAACAGAGCTGTGTGATGAGCGAGTTTCGTTGCAACAGCTTAATGCAGCATGCAGGACTTTTAACAGTATGCTGTCAGTATGGAGATGAAAAAGACAAACTTGACTGATAGTTTGCAGATAAGGAGATACTGCAAGGTAAGAGAACAGAGCTGTGTGATGAGCGAGTTTCAATGCAACCGTTTAATGCAGCATGCAGGACTTTTAACTATAATATATATAAATGTTCATGAATTGCTTTCACATTGAAAATGGAATATATTACAATCAGGATCAAACTGGGAATGACTGTTCATAAAACAAACGCTCTAACCACTACACTATTGCAGTACTGCTTCTACTCAATGTATCTTGCTTTTTACCTTCTTGTGCCATTTAAGCTAGAGTATGCGTAGCTAAGCAATGGGCAAACCCGCGCAGCTATGGTTAAATTTAATCAGTTTGATAAAAAAATATTTGCAGTGTTAGTTTCTCTAAGAAGGGACAGGTTTCATTTATTGCTGTGGATTTCTGCATGCATCTGCACATTTGACAGACATCCTGGTGTGTTTCTGTTGCTATGAGCGTAGGGTTTTCCTGGAAAGTGGGGCTTTGACCTTTGCAATGTCTGTGGGTGTGTTTTGTCCTGCAACATGTCATGTTTGTACACTAACAGTCCCACTTTGGGCATTTGAAAAGATGGCAACCCCCTATATGAGCGTTCTCGCTCATTGTAATTGCTGAATGGCAATTCTTGAGTGCAGGGGTGTATATATTGTGAGAGCTCTGCTCTCAGACACACCCCCTGCACTCGTCCATGCTCTGTGTCCGTTTAGGAGCAGAGGCAGTGTGCCTTCATAACTATGCATGGCGCTCTGCCATGCTGCTCTTAAATGGTCTTTCCCATGCAGGAATAAGCTATTCCTGCATGGAAGTTTACTGAATCCTGGGGTAAGATTGTTAATCTAGGACTTCCTACATCAGAGAAATAAATCAACTCATTTGTCACTTATTATTCATATTTTCATAACTGAGAGGCCTATCTGTTATTGAGTGACATGGTGTGTAATGTCATGCTGGGAGATAGGGAAGTTAATTGTCAATGTCCATTTAGACCAACTTTACCTGAGATATTGCTAGTTGTTTGTTATGAAAATAAACAATATTTCCATATTTTCATATATACTTAATTCTTCAAAAACCATGAGACTTAACAAACTGTTGCTTGACATCATGTGAAACCTTAAATATTCTTGAAGAAAACCGTCTGATATTTGTTCTATAAGTTGCACGTTTAGTTATATTCAGCGTTATTTATTTTGCTAATTATACAATTAAGCATGTTTTCATATTTCTGTAAATATCTTAATAAATATACACTCATAGATGAATTTCTTGTTATCATGCAAACGCCTGCATATGGTTAACAAAAATATTCTAGCAATATATATCTAGGTACTATAGTTTTCAAGATATGACAATTTGTATGCAAAAGTTTAAGAAAAAATATAATCTGGGGTTTGTGTGAATTATAATGTATTGTGTTATTTATGGAAAGATTATGAATGCACCGAAGGGCACAATATTAATCTTCATGGCCCAGTCAGTCAGCTGGTCATAGCTGTTTGCTTATATGACTCCACAGTCATATCTACAGACATGTTCATCTGTCTTAGGAAAAAGCAGTCCGCCTATCCCCACCTCCAGTTAAGACAGACATAGGTACAGGTTCAGAGTTGTTACTATTTCACTCTACTATGAAATTAATCAAAATCATAAAATACACAATAGCAGTCATCCTTTTGAAAATGCCTCAGTATGTAAGTGAACTAAGCAATGAAAAAATTAAAAAAAAATCAAGATTTTTCATTAATAATTTGAAATAAAGTATATTATTTGGCAGTTTCCTTCCTTATAAAATGTCAAGTATGCTCACTGTAGAAGTCAGACGTCCAATAATTATCATTGTACTATATTGCATCTGCTCTTCTCATTATCACATTACGATACATCATCGTTACACACCATTGAACATAATGCACTGTGCTTCATTGTGCTTTCTAACCCCAAGGGCATCATTGCACAGTTGTAAAAAAGGCTAAATGGCAACTAATTCCAGCTAAGGTTTCCTACTTATTAAATACTCTCATCTCTACACTCCTGAACAATAGCTACTGCCTTTTCCTTACGTCCTTGCTTCATACCACAGACCATCCACATTTCTTATTTCTGAATCACATTCCTGGACATAAGTACAGTTATGCATGTTGTCATATGTATAATAAAACACAAAAAGTACACATTGTGCCAAAGTAAGGCTGGTAGGTGTTTCACTTTCACATTCAGAACTGGAATATAAGACCTTAAAAATAAGCCAGCAATCAATGTATGCACACAGTTATTTACAGATGTATATTATTTGCTACATAAATACACATATCAATTATGACCATCTTGAGTACAGGATGTGACAAGTTCAAACCCACAGAATGCTATAACAATGATACTTACTTATCAGTCTTACCTAAATAAGCTGAAAAAAATTACCTGCATTGAAAACCATAAAAAACAAATTAACATGCATTTTACTGGAGGTAAGTTCCTTGTGCTGCATCTTTGGCTTTGTCTCCATGCTTTCCTACTTAAGTAAATTAATTCCATGTTCAAATGGCAAATACCATTGCTCCAAAAAAATTGTTCCTGTTCCCTGACTGCAGCATGCTGATCTGCAAAAACAGCTGCAGTTCAGAAAGGGCAACAGAAGAGAAAACTCCTCACTGTCACATTCATATTTTATCTAAACTAAGATGTAACACAGATCACCACACACATAAAACAACACTCCACAGAGCTTGGTACTAACATTGGTAGTTGCAGTTAGTATCATTCACTCTGTAATTTGATGATCAACAGTTCAATGAACTCTGCAAAAAAGCGATATGCTCCAATTAATTTAGTACATGGAGTTAATAATTGAGATGATATTTGTACTTGTTGAGATTAGGTGTAGTGTGATTTGACACAGGTTGTGCCTCAGCGAAGCTCAGACATGACTCATTGACACTAGCTACACTTAGACATGGCAGATTTCACATGTTGAGTAAGAACTTATTCAAGGAAATCCTGCAGAAACAAACAGTCCAATCACAGCAGCTGTACTAGTGAGTCAGAACCAAAGAACAAAGCCACTCAATGTTGACAAACAGTTTAATAAATCTGTGTTTAGTGCTTTCATCTATCAAGGCAGACTTAATCAGAACAAACAGAATGCAACATTCATCTGGTTTATATAGCATTCACAATCAAATCAAGTTACATCACTTCCTGTTGAACTCATTATATTACATCACTTCCTAAAGTAATTTTTAAAATGCACTTACAAACACACTAACAAATAATAAGATACAAAATGAAAATAAATCTTGAATAACACTTCCTTAGGTTAGTCACATGTATGTATTAACTGCTTATCCTGTATTTAACATACATGGCATTAAATAGAACAAACAGTATCGATCAGTCACAGTCTGGCACTTGTCATTTTCAACACTGCCCCTACAGACATGTTGTCATTTAAACCTGGTGGATTGGTAGTGTACAATCATAGCTGATAATAAAGTTCATGATTTTTCCATTTTAGTTTCCCATTGGCTCCTCTCGTGGGTCAATGTAAACATCTTCAATTACAAAAAAAAATAGAAAAGTACTGTTTTCACATGCCTAAGTATGTTTATACACAGGAATTTGTTACTACCTTGTTTTTGATATATAAATGCTTGCTTTTTTATTAATCTTTCAATTATTCCAACATAAAATGATAGGCAAATTTTATGACAAGCAATGTGGATAACTCCTCTACTCATGCAATTCTAGAATTTTTATTGCCCAATATATTCACATTTGGGCCAACTTTTATTTGTTCTGCATTACCAATATAAGGGCGTTGCCTACTTGCCCAACATTTATATGTCCCAAATGGTAATCTTCAAGAAATATGTCCCCCATTTTTTCTTTCAATAATTTCTTTCAAACATTAACCACTTTTAAATATAAATATTGAGGACCGTGAAAAAACTCTCAACATATTGGGTAATTTGCAACTATGTCCCAGTATATTACACTGTTTGCCTACTATCTTAAAATTATATGTATATTTCAATATATAGGAGTTACTAAACCTGTCAACAGCTCCTACTGTGGAACATACATCCTCCTGCACTTTGTTTTTACCCATACCCAATAAAGGGGAAAATGTAGTATCCCAAGCTGACCTGATTTCATCCACACACTGCTGGATAAGCTCTTCAGGTTAACCTTGGTGCAGAAAAAATATTTAAAGTTGTTACTTTCTTATAAAACTCATCATATTCTAATATTATCTGGGCTGTTCAAACCAATTACTCTTTCACAATATTATTTTTTGGAATATGGGATAATCACTAGTATAATGTAGGTACTAATTGGAAAAAAATGTCCTTCCTATATAATTTGGGATTAATAGCCCTTTTATCTTTGTTCTTCTGTATAAATACATCTAAATAGTAATCCCTGTTTTGGCTATATTATAGGCGAAACTAAAAAAGTAGTAGTTTGACTGAGGCAACCAATAAAACTTAACAAACTGTCTCTAGTGTCCACTCATAGCAACTCCACTTGTCTGTGTGAAAAACTCACCTTCAAAATAAATATAGTTGTTCATAAACACTAACACCATGTATTCCAGAACTATCTTCACCTCCAGTTGACTTAAAAACTCACATTTTTTCAAATCGTCTTCAACCATTTTATATCTTACTCATGGTGAATAACAAAAAAATAGGTCAACTATATCTATAGTTACAAGCAGGTCTTCTATATATAGGCCCTGGTTAATATTCTTAAAAAAATCTACCAAGATATGACTTTCCATAATAACAACAAAATACTTTAATTTTCTATCCATGTATACAGCTAGTGTATATGTTTCTGAACCTCTAATCACTACTATAGGTCTAAGGGGTGGGAATGAAATGTTTTTATGGAACTTTGACATTCCAGATATTGTTGGAATAATGCCGTTTTCAACATAAAGAAAATTAGACAGGGTTTTATCAATAAACCCCTGAAGTAGATGATCATGCAAACTAAAATCAACATTTCTATAAGTTAAATTAATTTTGTTTAATGTACCAAGATATCTCTGTCACTGGTATATGATATTTCCATCATTTTAGCCACATAAACCAATGTGTCCATGATAACTAGTCCACACCCTTTGTCTGGTTTCAACAGACTGCAAAACAAATACCAAGCACCAGTGATACAATCAGGGTATTGGGGTCAACACAGCCATTACCAAAGCAACACAAGAGGGCAAGGAAGGGGACAAAAATAATTGGTCAGCAATCGAAGGACAAATGTGTTGGGGGATAGACAATGATGTTTTGGTTTACACCAAGATAATTTTAGTATATTCATTATAGTTGTCTTTGTCTGGATGAAATACATTTTAAAGTTTTTTAAATAGAGTTTCAATTTTATTCTAACACATTCTTTGGACATAAGTGATACTTTAATTCATTTAATACTTTTTTAAGAAAGATTAATTTTGATGTCATGTTTTAGAGACCACAAACATTTTGAAAATATAACTAAATTAAAGAAAAAAGTTTATTTAATCCCCCTTTGTACTCACTTTTGCAATTTTGAAGTGTTAGTAGAAAAGATATTAGAAATTTTGAGAAGACTAAATGTCACATGTATTATAACCCTGACCAAGATGAAAACAGAATACTACATGAGCTATGTACAAACAAAAAGATTAGGCTTATGAAACCAGACAAAGGGTGTGGACTGGTTAACATGGATGGTACATGGCTGTAGAGGCTCAGAGGTGGCATCTTGTCCACATCTATGGGCCATAACATCCAGGTAGTGGTACCATTAATAATAAAATCCCATAGATAATACTTGATGCATGTAGTGTTACCTGTGGGCTATGCTATGTGTTATATGATCTACTGTCCTTGTACATCAGACATTCTTTCATCTGTAAAGAAATTATTTTTTTTAAGAGAATTACTTAATGACTTACTGTGTTTCAGTTATTGGCCTTGACGAATGAGAGGTTCTACCAATTACTTTGAATGGCTGATGAGGTTTGCTTGCTTTTTTGTGCTACTTGTCCCCTATTCCTTGTAACACTTTCTTGAAAATCATATGGGTGTGGGTTAATCATCTTCCATATGTGCAGACTCCCCCTTCCATATCTAGCTGTTTCTGATGTGAGTCTGGTTAAGTCTTTACTAATGTATGGATGGAGGTGGACATGGAGACTGTGTGCACCACCATATTGTGCACCACCATATTGTGCAGGAGAATCATCATGACATTGTCTCTTGCCTCCACTGTTCTCTTGTGCTGATGGAATTCTTCACATATACCTTCTAGTATTCTAACTATCATTAACTCACTATCTGTCTAAGCCTTGTATGTCTCAGACGATAAGTGTAAAATATGCCTTTGCATTGCACCCCTTTGGATAGGTGTAACAATGGGTACTGCTTAGTCTGAAATGGTAGTATCTTCCTCAATATGTTTGGGTTGTTCTCAAGATGCTCATATTGAGTTACATTGTTGTCTCTCCCTCCCCAAGTTGTAATGTTATGTCCTCATTATGTGAGTCTGTGATCTTGTGTCATGTCTATGGCCCTGCTAGTGCACACTGTGGCAGTACATCACCTCAGTTTGTGTCATGAGAAACAAAGTCATGGCATCATCAACAGTCATTCTGCTGCCATCAGCCTGCTTTGTGGTTGTTTCAGGTGCTGACTCTGTGAAGACATATGTCAGAATGTTGTTAATGTGACCTTTCACATGTGGAATGATTTCTACACAAAGGTATGATGCACACACTTACCATGGATTGTCTGTACAGTTTGTGCTGCACCTGATGTTGATAGCATACCTGATGATAAAACATGTAAGGGTTATAACCACACAGGTGCCATGCCAATTACATCCCTGCATAATGTAATGAAAATGGCAACACGCTAGCCTTCCATACGTCCTAACTGTGGTTGTTGCAGAGGTCTGAAAGTGCTGGTGCCCACACCACCTCTGATGATTCCAAAAGCATCCTCATCTGCATCAAAGTCATCATTTCTTACAAGGAGAAGGTACTTTTTATGCAACGTTAAAAGTTGGAGTGTGGAAGGTGACCACCAGTACTGCTACAGGCAATTGCATTCTGCCAAGCTATTGTCTTGACACGTCCCACCATGTCATCAGCTCTTTTCTTACACTGTGTCCAGGTATGGTTCCTTTCCTCTACTGCATTTATGTCATCTACTACTTGATTCCATGCCTTAGCTCTCTCTGCCTGTTTTGGTTCCCCTTTTACAAAACAGTTCCTTATGTACTCAGCACATCCATGTGGAAGTGATTCTCCTCAGGACTGAAGTTCTCTCTCCTGTGTATTGTTTCCTACAGCCACAACATTTTATGACCTGCAAGCATGTTATACAAAAATTATACCTGCTTTATTTGTTTGTAACTTTAATCAATTATAGATCATGCAGTCCAGTGCATAATATAAGAAAAATGTGTAACAAGCACAGTAAGGCATTAATTGTGAGTTCTGTTTGACCTTTCTTTGCAATAGCTTCTGTGTTATGCATTCCTCTGCTCCTTTAGTTAAACATATGCCTATAAATGTTACTGGGATGGTGAGGTGCAGTGTATATTAAATAACTTCACAGGTAATAAAGGTAGCCTGTTGTCTGGTCCTGGGCATTAACCACTGCCAGAGACAATTATCTGCAGTGAGCCACTTGACAGATGTTGACAGCACTGAAAATATCTCCTTACATATTCACAAGCATTTCATGAGTAATCAGGTAAATATAAAATGTCATGACTAACCAGTAAATACAGGCTAATGTTGAACAGTTCACACTAAATTACATCGTGACTAATAATTACAGGTTATCTCTGCCTTTAATAAACCTTTGTAGATTGTTTGCACTTTCTATGCACTTTTCCAGAAACATGGAGCCCAGTAAAGCTTCAAATGGCAGACTGTAGCAGGTTGGTATAAACTGGGGCTGATTTTAGAAGCTGTATAAGCAAATGAGGCTTAGCTGTGCTGAGCTCTCTGAATTACACCACAGAATATTTAGTCTCTCTTATAGGCATTGCTGCATTCACTTTGCATTGGACAAGCTGCAGTCTGCTCATGCCTGCAGGTGAGCACCATCTGCACCCCGGTTGAACTCCAGCATGCTGTTCCTTCATACCTTTTAACATGGAAACATCAAAAATCTGGACAAAGGCCAAGGAAAAGTAAGCACAACTTGCCAAAAAAACGGTATAACATTTGCATATGCAGTTATGAAACCCCACCCACACCAATGGAATTGTGGGATACCAATATTCAAACACAAATTGAAGAACAGACAAAATATTAAGCACACAATATTACCAGAACACTAGTGTTTTATTTATATTAACATTTCAACTTATATCCAATCTTGAACTTGTGTAAAACTAAACTACAATTTTCTTTTATAAAAATAAAATTAACTGCTACACTCATATTAAATAAAACAAAACATAAACATAACAAAACTGTTTTATTTATATTAACATTATTCTGAACTTGTATAAAACTAGAATGCACTTTTCTTTTATAAAAATAAAATTAATTGCTGCACTCATATAAGATTAAAATAAATACAAATTGTGTAAAAAATTAAATGGATTCTAGCAATTACTAAACTACTATAAAATTTAAATAAATACAAATTGATGATTTGAGATATTGCAATTTGTTTATACATTACAAAATTTATATTTACTATGATTATTGTGTATTCTAAAATCCATTGTAAGACCTAGAATTGAATGAATGCAACTAAGATCACTTTGTGCTGAATGTGTTGCCCTTTATAGTTTTCTAGTAACACCTATGACTCTAGAAACATTAAAATTTGTTTGAACTGTGTGAGATGATCGTAACTTCATTTTTTAAAATGGTTCAGGCCATGCTCATTGGAAGTTAGAGTACAAACTCAAAAGACCTGCATTGGAGAGAATGAGTTTCTAGCTGCAAGTTTGTTTTTCTGGCAGTAGCTATTGTTCTTTTTAGTTCTTCCTTTATTAAACATATGTTATCATTTCTTTACCATGCCTTATAACAAAGCATTTAAATGTCTTTTTTTTTCTTTCACCATTATCATCCCTTCATGCCTATGTCGTCTTATTTTAAAGCGCCTAATCACCACAATTTGTAGCCTATCAAATTCATTATGTATTCTGATGTTCAGTAATAAAATTACATTCACTTTTCACATTCAAAATATTCTAAAACAGCAGCTTATTTTCTCCAATGTTGTGTAATATGAATATATAGGGAAGTAACTGATAAACCCTCTATTTATTTTCCACACTAAGCTTCAAACCCTATCTTCCCCTGTAACCTTTTTTCATTTACCCTATATATACGTGTATCTCCTCTCAGGTTTTACACATGTATTTCCTTCCTTCGTTTTCTTCAGTTAATTTATCTACATCAAACCACTTTCCATTATCTTTAACTTTTTTTTCTCAAGCAGGTTTATTTTACCATGTTTTGGTAATACATAAAACTGCATTATTTTTGTCTAATACAATAATTTTATCTTGCACAGTTCTCTAACCGCAGTTTTCATGCAAATGTCATGTTTCAGCAAAATATTATCACTTACCAGCTTTATTTTTGAGCATTTCCACAACACTAACTTTTCACTATGTATTTTAATTGTATATTCTTTGTTTAATGTATTTCAGACCATAGATAGCATATATTTGTAGATCAGAAAAATAACTAAAAAATAATGCATGGTGATTAAGAAAAGCATTATGTGATGCTGGCTTACACAGAATTTAGTCTCCTGTTAACACCCCCCAACACACACACACACACACACACACACACACACACACACACACACACACACACACACACACACACACAGATCAGTCAAATTTGGAATTTGGAAGATGCGCAATCTTTTTGATATCTGACCCTTCAGTTTTCCAGTCAGCTTCAACCATAAATGCCATCATGTATTTCCACTTGGGTTTAAATGATTGACATTTCTTTCCTAACTAAGTTTCTAAATCTTCCTTCTCAGATATTTCAGTCCAAAACTAAATTATTTTATTTTGCCTTATCTTAGCTAGTTCAATGGAATGTTTTATTTTTGCCCTCATTTTATTATTAGTAAATTTCAGTGTGTCTCGCTACAATAATTTCCACATTCAATACATGTAAATGAAATGCAGCCAATTAACATTAAAAGTTCTACCATTAATTTATTAACATAAATACTAAATATCAAAGTAAAACATACTTCAGGTCCAGTAAGTAATGCTGTGGTGCACGCTTCCTCAGATTGTGAAAGCTGTGCTTAAATGTATATGATAGGAAGTGGCATGAACACATAAGATGAGAACAAATGGCACTAAACCTCATGTAGTACATCCATAACTAACTATCTATCTGTCTGTCTATCTATCTGTCTATCAATCTATCAATCTATCTGTCTGTTTACCTATCTATCTGCCTCTTTATCTATCTATCTGTCTATTTATGTTTCAGTGATGTTCCAGTAAACCTCATTGCTTTTGAACTGCAAACGTTAGTTTTGGTTGTGTTGTGATCTTAAAGATGGTGCAATTTATGCAAAATGTCTAGTGTATTAAAGAATATCAAATGTTCGCTGGAAAGTCTAATATAAAATGAATACCCTGTGAATGGAGAGCACCCCACTTCATCATGCACCACAAAATGTCATTTTTGCTGTTGCTAAAGAATATGCACAACTTTATTCAAACAAAATCAAAAAGTAACATGTGGCAGCTGCAGATAAGAGTGGCTATCTGTTTGCTGTGCAGGTAACATTCTTACCTCCTGGAGAAAATCTTTATGGAGGCTGGTCTGAGTCTGTTCTGTGAGTATGGAGAATGAGATGGGAGGGAGGAAATTTGTGAAAATGCAGTAATCAGAGCTTGCTCCAACAGTCAGGATGAGAAGCAGCCTGTTACCCCTACATTTCTGCAACTCAATCAGCTGGGATCTATCTGTGTGCAATCCCCTCATGGTTCCCCAATTGTTGTTCATGGGCACTGGCCAGCACTGCAGGTATCTTGCCCTACTGCAGCTGGTGCTCTCCTGCTGTGGATTTAATATCGACTACTTGCAGTTCCTGGTGGTGAAGATTGGCAATTGAGGCAGTTTACTTGGCTTCTCGCTGGCTCTGCACAACCAGACTAAAGGAGAAAACCAGTACCTGTAGGTATCTGGCACCTAAGTGGGTGGGGCACTGCAGGAGCTGCTTGTGCAGTTAGAGAAAAGTTGTGTGAGGTACAGGTGTCAAGAGAACCTGTGCTACTGCTGAGGCAGCCTTAGGGATCAAGGAGGGTTCAATCACCAGGTGAGAAGTTCAAAGATCTCTGATCACTATGAAGAGTGTGTATATGTGTGTGCTCTTTACGATCATAGCATGCTTAATTTCACAAGAAACGTTTGCCATTTAAAATATTTGAACATTGCTGTAGAGTTAAAAACAATTATATAGGCAGTGTGTTACAGACTGGTTTATGTAATGACTGTGTGCAAAAGTAACGCAGTAAACCTGATAACCTTCCTCCATTATTCATTAAACATGCAGCTACAGCTCTAGCTTACCCCATACCTATCCTGATTAATAGATCCATAAAAGAAGTCCCTGAAATTTGGAAGAAATTTTTTGCAGTACCTCTTCATAAAGGAGGAAACTCCACTGAGCCAACCAATTTCAGACCAGTTGCCATACTGTCTCCTCTCTCCAAAATACTGGAAAAGTATATCCATAAGCAAGTACTTAATCATCTGCTACAAGAAAACCTACTCACACCAACTCAACATGGCTTCCGCCCCACACATAGCACAGCTACCACTCTTGTATCCTTTACTAATAACATTGTTCAAGTCAAGGATAATAGCAAAATAGCATCATCCTTCTTTCTGAACCTGTCAAAAGCATTCAACACTGTATCTCATACCATACTTCAACATAAACACTCCAGCCTAGGCTTCTCAAACTCCACCACCTCCTGGTTCTGTGATTACCTCACTAATAGACACCAGGCTGTTAGATGGAACTCTTCCTACTCCCCCTTTCTAGCAGTTAGGACAGGGGTCTCACAAGGATCAATATTGGGCCCTCTCCTCTTCAATGTATTTACCAAAGACCTTTTCTCATCCTGCCCCCAATCCAATCTTATTCAGTATGCTGATAACTCGACCATCATCAACTCTGCTGACAACATAGAAAACCTTAAATCCCTTACACAAAACTCACTCCACTCAGTTGAAAACTGGCTACAATCCAACCAACTCCTGCTAAATGCGAGTAAAACTAAGCTACTACTTTTCATACCTAAAAATCTGTAACATGCAAAACAGAACTTTTCTGTAACATCCCTTGATGGAAGTAAAATTTCTGTTGACACCCAAACAAAACTCCTTGGAGCAATAATTGATGATGAACTTAAATTCAACCATCACATTCATAGCTCAATAAAAAAACACCAAAGACTAAGTCTGCTTTACCGTCACAAAAACTTTCTTCCCTTTGCATCCAGGCCATCCCTTGCCCAGTACCTGCTTCTACCATCCCTACTCTATGCTTCACCTATTCTTACCAATATACAGAGTAACCTAATATCCAAACTAGAAACCACATATAACAAAGTAGCCAGGTTTGCTGCAAATCATCCTTACAAATCCCATCAGTGTCTCTCATTAAAGGCTTTACACTGGCCTGAATTTTCCAACTTACTGCCTCAATCCCAACTCCTTATAGCCCACAATATACTAAACAATCCTAAATCCTGCCCATCCCTTGCAAATTCTCTGACACTTTATACTCCTCAATGCCCACTAAGAAGTACTAATCAATACTTTCTTGAAGTTCATAAGCCAAACAAAACCTTTGGCAAAATACTCTATTGTCACTAAGTTGCAAAAATTGGAACACACTCCCTTTAGCCCTTAGACTACTTAAAGACAAAAATGCCTTCAAGAAACAGCTTAAATCTTTTTTCCTATCAAATTGGATATGTTCATGCTCTAAACTAATACCCAAGAAACATTCAGGGATAACCTAACTTAACTGTATCACTTCTAGCTCTCTCTCTCTCTCTTACTTTTACCTACACTACTACCTACATATTTTTTCCCATCGTGTTCTGTACTAGTTAGCTCATGTTACACTCAATTCCCATAATCCCTTATTACTGTTCTTTAATTTATTTATTAACTTCCAAAGTTCACACAACTTTATCTGTATATTTACTTACTTCATGCCTAGTACCTTGGTTCAGCAATGTAGTGACCTTAGTCTTACCATATTTCTGCTTAGTTTCTTGCCATACTACGTGAAAATTTCCATATATGTATTGTATTGTATTTTCATCCATTCTGTATATTCCTTTATTGCATGTTATGTAATTACTTCAGAAGTATGTATACTGAAAATATGATCTGTGTTTATCTTTGTTCTTACTATCTGTTTACTTAAAACTTTTTTTTTGGAGCTTTTCTCCTTGAGTCTCTGCTGAAAAGGGGATTCTAAGAACCCAGACAGACTAACACAGTTAATAAATGTAAAAATAAATAAATAAATAAAATTGGACAAACAGTATATGCACATATAAACATGCTGAGATGTATAAAATGACAAAGTAAATATAAAACTCAGATGCTAATAATAAATATGTATATATGATATATATATGTCAAAAGAAATATATTTCAATTGAAATATTTCTTTTTGACATATATATCTATATATACATATTTATTAGAGCATCTTGAGTGTTCATATTTACTTTCTTGTCTGCATCAGCCTAGTTGCTCCTTTTGGTTTTACAAATAAATAAAATTGCATTATGTAGTGGTAGAACTGTTAGTTTTTCTGAGCAGTGTAATGTATATATTGCATGGAATGCTCACAAAATTACACACAAAAAACCCTGAAGTCTTTTGAGTGGATGTCACACGTACATTTGGACCTTCCAGTTGTTAACTTGGACATTAAACATATCAAATCACCTATGCAGCTATGCCTAATGCCTTCTTTCATAGTAATTCACTGTCACTTCAGATCAAATACACTTAAGTTATAACAGTCAGAGTTGAAAACTTTTATGCATGCTTTGCTTTTATCATGTAATCATGAACTCTCCACTCACTCCAGCTATTAGCAGGCAGCTACTGATCACAGTGCAGAGCAGAATAATTTCCGATATGTGTTTTTTTAATTCTTTTTACTTACCTGCCGTCGGATCCAGAGAAAGTAAATTTTCTCATCCTAGTAAGTGCAGACATGTCACACACATGGGCGGGCACTGGGCGCTGGACGGACTCTATCGGCAGAACGTGAAGACTTTAAATTGTAATGTGCATCGCTGCCACAGCTCGAGTCCGGAGTCCACTCACTGCTGCTGCTGCTCGTCTGCTATTAATTCTAAATTGAAAGTCTGAGTTTCTGATGGAGTCAGACCAAATTCGACAGCCAGCAGTCTGATGTCATCATGCACACCCCTGCACGTTGATGACATTGTGGGATACACTAGCGATGCGTAATTATGTCAGCTACTATTTAACCTTGTAATTAAAGATAAAAAAAAAATTAAAAAAATCAAGAATTAAAAAGGCCACTCGGGAATTCATAGCACCTCGTTATTTTACCCTCAAAACCGGTAAATACCAAGGAATTCAGTATGGTTGAGTGGTATGCATTCCTTATGTATGGTATGTATCCACTCTTAAGGATGTCTGTGGCCAGCTCTCACCCTATCAGGCTTTTATGATACCAGCTGTCCTAACTCACACTGCACAGTCCCCACCACAGAAAAGCTGCTTCATGTCACACAACTTGACAAACAAAGCCTTCCTTGGCATTTTCCTTGTTGCAGGGAGCACTTTCAATGTATGGCAATGCCCTTAAAACTTCCAAAAATAAAACAAGCATGTCAAATTCCACACAGGTTAACATCTATTTCTGAAAAAAAGGTAACTCCTTTGCAGTGCATTGGGGTATGACTTATACTGATAAGTGTCCTGATCTTATACAAAACGTTTCCACTGTTATCATTTCCATATATGGCAACACCCATATACATACAAATATATAGAATTATATATAAATATATATATATATATATATATATATATATATATATATATATATATGCACAGTAGGATAGCTAGGGCAAGGTGAGATGGGCAACGCAAAGTGTTGGAGAGGCCGAGGTTAGCCGATCCTGATATATAATGCAATACCAGCTTTTAAAATCCGGTGTTGCATTTATGGTCAAACCAGAGCACTGTAGCACTCCTTATGTGGTTTAAACTGTAGCAACTGCTTACTATATTGTAGCAAATGGTTTACAATAGTTTAAAGGTTTGAAAAAAAAAAAACTTTTTTTTCACTAAAATCTGAAAGCTGTAATATTCCTTGCAGGCAGGGTATAAACTCTAATAACTGCTTGCTTTTCCTGGTTAGTGCAGCCATGATCACCTGTCCGCCATGATGGGCAGTGGAGTTTTTACAGTGTTGCTAGTTAGCCCGCACCACCCCTTCCACCACAGAGGCACAACACACACACCTAGAATTTAGAGTGTCCAATCCACCTGCAGCATGTCTTGGGAGGAAACCCACACACCACACAGGGGACATGGATAGACTCGCACAGATGGTGGTACCCAGCTGGATTGAAGAACGAGAACTCTTGCTGAGGCCGACAATGCAAACCACACACACACCCACCAGGTCACTTAACTGCTTGCTGCATTTATAGCAAGCAGTTTGCTACATTTCTCATTTATTTTTTTAAGAGTGTTAGGGCAGGGTAATGGGAACTGAATGGCTGGGCAAGGGGGGTGTATTGTATATCTGGCCTTTTGCTCTTCAGTTCTTCAGTGGAAGATATTTGGCTTGGGGGCTTTGGGGGGCATGGATCTGTAATAAGATGATATTAATACAGATACAGTCAAGTGTTTTTTTTTGGTCTACACCTGTAGAGCTAAGTGACTGGTAGGGTGTTTGTTCATGCTTCTGTATATGCATACAAATACATACAAATATATATGTAAATATATGCTCTTCAGCTGTAACACTAAGTGGGTAGGGTGTTTGCTCATGCTTCTGTATTTTAGATCATTTTAGAAACTTTTTCTTTTTTTTTTTTTTTTTTTTTTTTTTTTTTTTTTTTTTTTTAGAAAAGCGTTATTTTAGTTTGTTTGTTTGTTCTTACTATGTATAATTAATACAAAAAAATACCTCTATTATTATCTATTATATTTTTTTTATATTTCATTTGTAACCTTGATTGGCCTTTGGCTTTTTTCTCCCGCCTCCACTGAAAATGGGTACCTCAAAATGTGGCCCAGAGTTCGGTAAAATCAAACTGAAATAAATAAATAAATAAATAAATAAATAAATCTGGTATGTGTAGCCCAGTAATAAGTTTTCATGTGTTAGACAAGGCAGTAAAAAAGCAATGCATCATGGCTGTTGTAGAAAAGCAATGCTCATTTGCTGTATTTGTTATATAGTAGAGTTCAATCAGTTTCATTCTAATGATTGTAATAATTGTGTTATTAGGTTCATAAAGTTTAATTCATTAATTATTAGTAAAGTTCAAGTGGTATTTTAAAATATGTTAGCAATATGTTGCATCACCATGTAAACTGCAATTGGTAATATACTTTGGGATTTCCAGAACTTGCCTTAATTTTAGCAATGGCAACATACAAACATGCACCACACCTAGCCTGAGGTGGGGGTTGTGTAGAAAGTTTTTGAACTTCATCATACAAATTCTCTTTGCTTTCATGCAAACTGCAATGCTTAAAGTCACACTTCATTACATACAGAAACAATAATGAAGATATTGTTCTAGTACCATAGATGTAAAGCTAATGAGAGTGACACATATAAAGAGCATACATTAATGCTATTAATTTCTTCCACCTTAGAGTGGACACTTGAAAATTGATTGTAAGCTTAGCAACACCTGCAGGACTGTGGGCTTTCTGAAAATGAGTATTTGCTGAGGTTGCCATGGTAACATACAGATGTGTAGCTGGCTCACTCAGCACCCTGTGTGTCCCTTAACTAGCACCTCACCCTCTTCCTCATAGTGAAGAGAGAAAAAAAAACCACTCTGATAGACTGCTCAAGGCAGTCTGAAGCACACTTCCCCTCCCTATCACCAGAAGCTCAGAAAAGTTGCTTTCTGTACCAGCATTCAGAAATTCCGGTACAGAAAGAATGCAGGACCTGCACTCAGATTACACCCGTTAACACATAGCACCCAGAGCACATATCCCCTTCACCCCATCATTACTATGCTACTTGTAATATACTTTCAAAAATATATACATCGATACATCAATTACCCCAGCCCAGTACAGACACCTGGGTGAATCTTAGTGTAGCAACACAGAAATGTTCTGTACTCCCTATAGCAGTTTATTTACATCTGAATACTATTCTCTTCCTGCAGCAAAGGTATAAAATGCAATAGTTAATGTCCTTCCATAGCACTTTGCAGTGTTTCTTACAACAGGGATCCCCTGCCAAGGCAGCCGAACATCTGGCCAGTATACAAAAACCTTTAGGCTGTAAAGAGTATGCCGTCCATCACACATTTGCTTCCTGTGCATGGCATAGGGTATAAAGGTGATGTCCGGATGTACCATCCTCAGAACTTCTTTGCTACCAGTCTGAACGCCCTCTTCGATCACTGTTCTGAATGCTCATTCATCTGCTGATTTCTATCACTTTCAGATAAGTACCCCCTTAGGGTGCTTGACTTTATTATCTTATGAATTGCTCAATGCTTGGTTGGCATATTCTTCTGTCAAAGTCCACCTGTCAACTATTTCTTCCTGTCTGCCTTTGACTCCCCCTTTGGCCTCTAGATGTGAGGCCAAACAGTTTCTTAAAGCCATCCTTCACATTAGGCATCCAAGGAAGCCTGTCCCTCCTTCCTGGAATCTTAATTTCATTTTATAAAAATTGATTCAGGTTCATTTTGAGCCTGCTGCTTCAGCTTCCTTAGAGCATTGGTCTTGGAAGACTGTTCTTCTTTTGGCCCTTACTTCTCCCAGATGGCTGTCTGAGCTGCAAGCATTATGGCTGTTCCTCCTTTTTTAGTTTTTAACAAGTACAAGGTGTCATTTTGTACTATTCCTTCTTTTATGCCCAAGGTGGTTAATGAATTGTCTCTTAATCAGTCTATTCATTTGCCCATTTTTTTCCATTCTCCACAATCTGCTAGTTTGAAGGTTTTGTACACCCTAAATTTGCATAGACAATTCAGATATTATTTTGTCAAAACTAAACATTTTCATAAATCTGAGCAGCTTTCTGTTTCTTTCCATCCTAAGTCTTTAGGTTTGACTGTTTCCAAGCAAACCATTTCTTATTGAATTTCTAAAGCCATTTCTTTTTTCTATGCTTTTTATGGGAAGTGCCTTCCTTCTGATAACCAAGCACTGCAAGTTGGATGTGATTTCTAGGGCCAGAGCTGGTTTTGCTAGGGCCATGCTCCATGGCTTCCTGGAGGGCTCTGCTGGCCCTTCCTCTTCCTAGTCTTCTTCGTGAGCTATTGCACTCTCCCTATTGTAAAGAATACTGCAACAGTCATATGGAAGGACATAACACAGTTCGGTAAAATCTTACCATAACAGTAGAGGTCCTTCTCTTCACTGTTGCAGTATTTGCTCCTTTCCTCCTGCCCCTGGTCCTTTTTCCTTCTGGATGTGCTTGCTGCCTATTTGTAACCTTGGACTGTCATTCCTACTGGAGCTTTTCAGTTCTGAGGATGGTATGTCCACATGTCCACATGTCACCTTTATTCCCTACACTGTTCATGGGGAGCATATGTGTGACATAAGGCATACCCTTCACAACCTAAAGCCTTTTGTAAACTGGCTGGGAGTTGGACTGCCCTTGGCAAGGGATCCCTTATGTAAGGAATACTGCAACTGTGAAGAGAAGGACATATACTGTTATGGTAAGATTTACATAGCCTTACTCTCTAGTATGGACACTTTCTCTACTTTACAGCCACAGCTTTGCAACAGTTACTTCCACAGGTCCCACTCATACATTTTCAGAGTAACTTGCTGCATTTTCTCAGAAAAGGACAATGGATGGAATGGTCAGGAGGTATTGACATATCTGAAACTTTATAAATAAAGACACCTGAAGTATAAAATATATTGCCTTGCTTTTAGTTAGAATGTACGCACACAAATATGGGATGAGTAAGCAACTTTCCTTTTCTCCTATTTTTTTCATATCAACAGCCCAGACAAATTACTTGCAGTCAGGAGCCGCACCAGCTGAAAATTGCCTGGCTGGTCCAACACTCTTGTAAGCAAGGCAAATATGCAAGAAAATAAAACAATATAAAAGCATATAATAATGAAACATGGTACCACTGATTAATGCAGTAGCACATTTCTAGTTGTCAGGTTATCATAATCACATCATCATTCAATAGTCAGTACATATAATCAATGAAGTTTATATAAAGGTTGGACTAGTGAAGTAGATGAAAAGTTACCATGTCAATAGTGACTACATTGATAGTGAAAGTTATTACCTGCCACTGAAATAGTACTTGTCAGTATTTATTGCTGCAAAAATTAATTTTAGATTTTTTTATAATATGTAATTTTAGAACATAATTATTCATTCAGATCATATATGAAGCAATAATACCAATTAAAATCAAGAAGTATTTATCAGAATCAAGTCATTCCCCTAGTACCAGCAAAATATGTAAGACTGCTTACTGACACTTTCCATGTGAAGAAATGCTTAACTGTTATTAAAATAAACAAGTTTGCCTGTTAACATTTATGACTCCATTTGCTGTCATCAGCTCTCTCACATGTGCACTTTTGCTCCCTCTTTTTTTCCTCTGCCTTTAATGTTACCTTTTTTCTGCCAGTACAGGAGTGTCCCAAGCAGCTCCGTCACTCTGCCAGGTGAGAAAAGATCTCAACCTCCTCCTGCCCAACAAAGGATGTCTTCATGAGCTTGGGGCAGTAGTTCTGCACCTGTGCCCCTCCCCTAGCACCAGGCAGCTTGGTAAGTCATGATCTTCAGGACCTTGTTGATCGAGAGGGCCATGGAGAGGTAGATGTACCCATTTCACTTTCTCCTTCAGCAGGTACAAGACTCGCTGACCTCAATGGTTCCAATCACCAAGCCACCAGAGGCGTTGAACCCCACACCATTGGAGTCACTCCCTCTCTCATCCATCAGGGAGGCAAATAAATGAGATCCTCTGAATCACAGTGAATGGCACCTTCCATTTGGAAAATGCTGATCTAGCCCCACAAAAAAAACATAATGCTTCTCCTTTCTCACCTCCTCCAGCACAATCTTCTTAATGTGTTCCTTTTGTGTTCCTTGTCTTCTCTATTTCTACCACTCCTATCTTCTCCTTTTCCATCATTTAAAAGCCAAAACAGGATGTCCATATAAGGACACATTTTACACAGAATAAAAGAAACCTTAAAACAGTTTCGGCAAGCTGCAGCCATGCAGTGCTCAACTCTGCAGGTTTTCATGGAAGCTCTCAAGAGATCCATGCAGGCTTGCACCCATAGCTTCCTGTCAAAAATGACTAATACCATTCATTACGTTGCATACATACAAATAATTCCGAACATAACTTCACTCATTTCTTCTCATTTTACTCCAGTTCAGATGAGCAAAGCTGTTCTGGTTATTTCATTGCAGGGCTGAGAAGTTCTAAGACCTGCATGACTTGTTAGCACTTTGTACATTTACATATCAACATTGTGGCATTATTATTAGATTAATGTCATACATCTATGAGACATGGGACTGCGAACACCAATAGTGTCACAGCAATTTTTTTCAGCAAATTTGAGCTTTTATATGACAGAAAGAAATTTCTGAGTGCTTGTTTACTGAAATATTTATAGAAATATGAAAAAATGAACTTGTTTGTATAATCAATATAAGTAACGTTAAATATCTCTCAAGATGTACAACTTACAGTGCAAATAACAATGACAATTTTCTTCAGCATCCTCTAAGGTTTCACCTGGTGCCTTTCAATAGTTTGTAATTCACTTGGATCTGGGCATATGGAATTGTTGCATATCTTCATAATTACTTGCAAATACCTAGGATTATCTCCAGTGTGCTTTTCATGGACAGTGATAATGAATGTGGCTTCGGTTTCCCACTAAGACACTTCATTCCATGCCCTTCAGTAACATGTAAGTATTCAGTTATGAAACTCTATGTGTAAATATGAAAATATGAATTTTAACTGACAAACAGTAATTAATAGATCCACTGCAGGGCATCCTAGATTGACAGTTAATTTTCTTAATTATACCTTGCCCTTTCTTATGCTGCATATTATTAATTAGCAAGTAACTTACTTAAGGCAGCCTAAGACAAAAACGGTCAGGACATGATCAAAAGCAATGTGTGTTAAATGAAGCAAACAAATACCCACAATAAAATTAAATGAGTTAAGTCGCTTGGACTTACTATTACCTATGTGTCTTAATGACTGCATTAAAGACTATGCCATAAAATGCCTTATTTTCTCATTACAAGTTGCTCTTTCCAATTATTCCAGTACCAACACTGCCACATAAAAAGAAAAATTATTTATTTAATCTGCACATCTGCTTCATGTCTAGACCTGCTTTTGCAGGCTCTGCATACACCATTCTGTCTATTCATGGTATCTGGCATTATTTCTTCTTTCTGATGTTTGTCACTTTATCGCCTACCTCACAGGAATGCTCTAAAAATCAGTTAATCAGAGCATTTACGGAAAGTTAAATCTCAGATATTTATGGCATTAGCATGACTGATTAGCTCACCAATTTTATATACTATTAGATACTATACACTGTATTTAGGACCTTGAAACTGTTAGCGCGCAGTTCTACATGTGTACTGTGTCTCATAAATAATTAGTAAAAGTAATGAATGATAAGCTAATTGACAGCTTAGCTTGGAAGACAGGTTTCACAACAGCAACTCCTTTAGCAGCTCCTTCTAGTGTACATACGTTGATGGTAAAGATTAAGGTGCATTGAGCAGCAACACACAGGGTGGGAGTGACACAAATACCTGCCAATGAAATAGCATGCCATGTAAATGACCACAAAATGGCACATAAATGAGTGGTAATGTGCTAATAAGAACCACTACATATGCAAATGATGAAGCCAAACATGGAAGAGAAATTTAGGAACATAAAAATTTAGTGCAGATAGCTACTGAAATCGGTCATCCTGATCACCGGGATTTACTAGTATACAGGATTTTCACTTTCATTATGGCACCAGAAGTAGCATTGGTATTATTAGAACATCACGTATTATTGACTGCCTTCAGTGTCAGTGTCCATGATGTTGTGGCTTCACACCTCTGTGTGACAGATAGTTCCACCAGTTGTTAATGTACTGACATCGTCATGATCAGGACATTGTTGCCCATTACCGTGTGGACAGAGACAATATATATGAGTTAGTAGACATGTGCTATCCTCCCATGGAATCAAGACAAATGGAAGGAATGCCTATCCCAGTGGATGCAAAGTTTTTTTTAGAATTAACCATCATTACTATGGAGACCTTTCAGCATCTGGTAGGGGATACATTAGGAGTTTAACTCATGTTGGCCTTGGCATATCACATACCATTTCCTGGATGTGATTCATCACTGTGTAGGGGAATATGTTTGGTTTTCACTTATAAGAGAGATAACCACCATTATGCAGGTATTCTACAACATACCTGATTTTACTGAGGTCCTGGAGACTATTTAGTGCACCAACATTGCCATCAAGGCCCAACATTCTCCACTTAATGTCTGCAATATCAGCCAGAAGGGACTCTACTCCATCAAATGTTAGGTGGCATGCAATGCAAAAGGTATTATATGAGTAGTATCTGTGTGCCATCTAGGCAGTTACCATGATTGCCACTTCTGACACACATATGACCTCTATCAGTTGTTTATGCAAAGTGACTTTCCACAGGCTCATCGAATACATAGGAGTACACATTGACAGCTACAGAGGCCTGAATATGTTTTTCAAATGGAAGTATGTGATTGGCCATTCATAATGGTGTTTCTTGTTGTGTGGTGCAGGTAATGCTAGACATACCTTGGAACTATAGCAGATGACCCGTATACACAGCTTCTAAGCCATGGCACAGATGCTGCATAACTTCACCTACCACAGACATGGAATGCAGTCAACCATGTGTTTGGGCATGCAAAGGCTTATTTCCACTGCTTGGACACAGTTGATAACACACTGCAGTATGCACCAGAGACTTGCAATAAGGTATTCATGGTCACTAGCATTCTATACACTGCAGTGCTGATAAACAGTTACAAAGTGGGAGCATTATAATGCTAATGGACAGACCTGTGGTGGTAGGGAAAGAGGAGTCTGCAGTGGAGTGATCACAGAAACCAGTTGCAACTGTATCCCATGAGAAGCAGAGGTGGGTGTAATATATAGTGGTGCTGGAAAAGTAGTGGCTTTTGGTCCACAACTATGAGCCATGTCATGAGGAACATGGAATAAAATGGATGCATGCATTCACATACCTAGAATATGCAATACAGTGCATTGACTGACCATGCAATGCATCAGGCTAGAGGAGTGGACATGGCACAGCCATCTTCATCTGCACAGGAGGGGTAGGGCACGGTGACAAAGGACAGCAATGCTGATGTTGTGGGGATGGTTATGGGAGGTGGACATGGTAGCCTGCATGTGTCAATAGGTTTGGGAGGAATCAAAGATGGCATCCTCTAGGGCTGGGGTGGCACTGCCATCTTGTGAATACCATCCAAGTGTATTTTGTAACTCTACAGTATTGTGACTGGCGGCATCCCGTTCAGTGGATGGTGTAGATCATTGGCAGAATGTATAGTCTTTATGGTTCATATTATACATGTTGCCCTGTAGCTGACGTATGCAATGTCCATTGTTCTTCATATTGATATGCCCATATGTGTGCATTCTCTGTTTAATTTCTCCTGCATAACTCTTTTAAACAGTATGCCATTTTACTGTGGTGCTCTTCAACCATATGTGGATTACTGTTTGTTACTATTCACATTCCCTTCTACATAAACTGGTACACAGTAGTAAGTTGGTACCTCTAGCACAACAGGTAGTATACTTGCTTTTGATGCAGATGGCTGTGGGTTCTACTCCCACACCATGTAGATGGATTGCTGATACTGTACTCTGTTGGTTGGAGACTGATATAATGGTTAAGGTGTTTGACTCACAGACACAAGGTACAGTGTTTGATTTTTACCTTTAGAAGGGAAATTGGCTGGGCTTAGAATGGCCCACTAAAGCAGCTCGCCTAGTAATTAACTATAAACTGTCATTTGTAAACAGCTCTTAGTACCAAATGAGTAGAAAGGGCACTGCATCACACTAGATGGATAAAGTTAAGAAAAAAAATCATAGGCAATATGAGCATTCATTGTGGTTTATATTTAGTTTCCCTCCTAATGGAGATGTAGACTTTCAACATTATCAGGCATTTTCTGGTGAAACTCACTATAAACCTTTTGATAATGTGCAATTTACTTTTTGCACTCATTGGTATCTGCAAAGGTTCGGTTTAATATGTGCCATCCAAGGGAATGGAACAATGAATATTTCTAAGGGTATCTTTTTTATAATGTTATTAGTTAATTTCAAAATTATAATAAACATATTTAATAACAGCTACATTACATGATGATACAGAAGGTGACGAAGAGATATAGTCACTGTAGGGAATCTGTAAGAGTTTGGCAGGCAAACATTTATACCTGCTGAGGGGAAAATGCTCTGACTACTCAAATCAAGAAGCAAACTAATTATTGTAATTGCTAATTTTTGTCAGTAATCAAAAGTGGCTAATTAAAAAGACAAGGGAATACCAAGGACATATATGCTGAAAAAAGATGAAAAAAAAGTTTGCACTAGAAAACATTGTACTTTGGTATAGCAGGGAGTTTTCCAGCCTTGATTACTGTTTTTTTTAATCAGCTGATCAACAAAAAATGGCATAGAGTGCAATATTTAATTGTTGTCATACTGATACTGTGAAACCCTCTTCCTTGCAAAATATATACTATTTTTCGTTTAAGGAAATAGTGCCTGTGGAATCAAGTGACGGTCATGTTACTTTAGCAAAAATGCAGACATCCTCATTTTTCCAATGTGACATACTTTATTAAAAATTTATAATAACACAATGATTTACATAAGCAACAAAAAACACCACAAAGTAACTACATGCCCTTTCCTTACCCCTAACCTGAACCCACAATTCCCCCACTACACTTAAGTGTCATGGACAAAACAGAAGAGGATACAGAATTCTTAATCAGGAAGCTAAATTATCAAGTACAAACTGTAGGAAGGTTGCGGTAAGCACTAAAAGTAGTTTGTTCTGTGACAAGGACAAAGTTCGTATTTTTTGTAATCTGGAGAATCAATAACCATCCAAGCTGACAGCAGTTAAGGCAGCAAATAATGAGAAAATATTTGGCATTTTCACTTGACCTGAACATGTCTAAATCTATTACATTTTAATTTCCATTATTCTTTCTTGAAACATTTTATATAGCATACAAAGATACTATACAGTTCAGCATGTGCTTTATATATATATATATATATATATATATATATATATATATATATATATATATATATATATACACACTACAGGATGGGTGCAATTGAAGCCTTGGGCATATGTAGTGCACTGGAGAAAATAATGGTAACCTTCTGCTGTTCCCTCTTCACTTTTTACTAGAAGGACAGTTGCTTCTCTGCAAAGGGCTCTATTTGCAGCTGAAATGGTACGAACACAGTTTTGCTAAGATATAAAATCTCTGCATTTAGTGATCTCATCTGCCATGCCCTGTGGGGCATTTTACTTCTTTCACAGAGATCCTGTACTTTGCTCCCCTTTATAGGAGATACCCAGTTTCTTCCTTCAGAGACATGAAGCAGTCTGACCAACCTATGCCCAGAAATTGTGGGTCATCTTATACTGGTATGTAACTTAACTAAAACATTTATGCAGAGCACTGCCCTTCCTATAAATTTATTTATTTATTTATTGACATTTGTTAACCGGGTTGGTCCAACTGAGCCAGGGGCCCATTTTCAGTGGAGACCCAAGGAGAAAAGCTCCAAGTACGTATATTATTGCTTACAAGTTAAGCAAAAGATACAATAGATCAGTTTAAGAACAGGAATACTGTACTTAGTATGTCTACTATAGTATACAGATCAGTAATTCATATATAGCAGTAAAATGTAGAATTACAACAGAAATACCACAAGTAAATTGCACTTTCAGAAAATAATCAAAGAGACATTGTGTCAGTGTCTTTAGACAGAGAAAGAAACAGAGTAGAGCAATGGGAAATAGAGAAATTTAAAGAGAAGATGGGCTACTCTGAAGAGAACAGGAAGTACTATGAGTGAGGAGATAAAAATAAACCAAGTGAGAGATTAGCATAGGCAAGTCCAGGTCTTTTGTAGATGAAGCTTCAGCTCCTGCTTAAACTGGTACTTACTGTATGGTGGATACTTTTGATATTAAAAGGAAGAGTGTTCCAATTATGAGCTACAGAGTATTTATAAAGAGACTTTCCAATATTTTTAGTATGTTTCTAAATATCCAGAAGGTGTTTATCAGTTGTACAAAGGTGGCAGTAGGGGTTGTATTAAGATACCAGGTTAGAGATAGAGGGGCAGAAAGTGGGGTTATACAGGATTGAGTGTGTAATATGTCATTGTGGAAGAAGTAGTTGTTTAGAGAATTTAGACCATTGTAGTGACTTAAGGGCGAGGCAATGATAGGATTTGTAAGAGAGAGTAGAGGCAAATCTGGCTATTTAGTTGTATGTTTGCTCCAGTTTGGAAAGGAGTGATGCTTGGAGGTTAGAAAGGACAAGAGATGCATACATTAAACAGGGTAAAAGATGATGAGCTTGGGCTAGGGAAGGTTAAGCGGAGGGTGTAAAAAAATGTTGATTTCGGTAGAGGAGACTGTGAAGGCTGCCTGCACAGCTAGCTAGGATTTTGTAAGTAATTATGTCACTGGTGAATAGTAATATGATTTGTATGCTTGTCCTACAAATGTAAGAAAACTGTATGTTCTGTACTGAGCTTCAAGACTATAGCCACAGTGTACCCTGCTGAAAAACAGCAGAAATTTGTATAAACTACATGCCTATGCAAATGTATGTGTTGATGGTAAAGGCTGGAATATACAGAGTTAACTTACAAACTCTAAGAAAATAAGTAAAGAGTTTTACAATGTGTTATAAAGTTTAGCTGGAATGAAAGAAACACACTGCGAAGAAAAAGAAAAAGAGATGGATGACTCTCCTAAAGTCCTCAGGGACTACAAATAAGATCACCAATCACAAAAGTAAAATTGGAAGGAATTTTACTTGAGTGTTATAAAGTTAGTTTATCTGAGCTAAGTGACAGGATGTCTAGTGCTAGGGGTTTCTTTCTATCAGGGGCGGCCCGTGCTATCGGGCTGCCAGACTGCAGCCCCCTCAACCAAAAAAAAAAGAGAAAAAAAAAGAAAAAAAAATTTTTTTAAATTCGCGGACTCCGCACATGCGCAGTAGTCCAGACTACTGGGAGTCTACTGCGCATGCTCGCGGCAGTCCTGCAATCCAGGTAGGGAAACATAGGAGACGTCTGTGCACTTTTAAAGTGCACAGACTCGCTGGGAAAATGCGTCGGGACCGGACTGCAACAGCAGCAGTCAGCGTTGGGACTGTGGATTAGGGTTTGGATCGCGGGAATCTCGCGGGACTATGGAGTATTGCACGGGCATTTGGATTAATGTTATGGGGAATGGGCAGCAAGGACAGGTAAGTGTGTTAATTAATTTAGTCTAGAATGGTAGGGAAGTGTGTGAATGAATGTCTATTTGAATGGACTGGTGTCTTTATTGTTTAGTAGGGATTGGGACGTGTGTGTGTGTGAATGAATGTCTATTTGAATGGACTGGTGTGTTTATTGTTTAGTAGGGATTGGGACGTGTGTGTGTGTGTGTGTGTGTGTGTGTGTGTGTGTGTGTGTGTGTGTGTGTGTGTGTGTGTGTGTGTGTGTGTGTGTGTGAGTTTGGACTTTTTTAGTGTGATGGGTATAGTCCAGGTCCTTTAATGAATCTTCCTTTTAAGACATACATTTCTTTGTGCAAAGATGACATTCTACTGAGAGAACTGGTTCTACAGTCTTTGGATATGAAGAGATGCCTCCGCCTGCAAGTCTTATCCCAGTGGACTCCCGGTGTTCCCTTGCTGGGGGTTCTCCCTTTTAGGAGAGCTTCTGCTCTGAGAAGGGCCCCTATTCCTCTTGCAGGCTGTACAGGGTATGTTGCACATGAGAAAATTGCATGGAAAAGACATCATGCTTCTGTGAGAGGATTTGCTTTGGCCTAAATCCCTGTCACCACAAGCTAACATCACTTTATGTGGGCTGGGCAGGCAATGGGAAGTCACACCAAGAGTGTGTTCCGAGGGGTCATGCCTTTCTGTTGTCCCTCCACCACCTCAGGCCACAGTTCCTTTAAGTCAAGGCCTCTGCCAGGGTCATTGGATGATGCCCAATCCTGTTTCTCCCCTCCCTTCCCTGGGTAGGTTGCCTATCCTCCCTGTTGCTCTGTCAGACATCCAAGTAGGAAAATGAACTTAGATCACCTTGGCTGTAGTTGGAAAGTTTATCCCTGCATGCCAACAGAGTGACAGATATTTTATACATTAGATTTTCTAGTGCAGTTGACATCACCTTTTAGACTTCTATTTGCTGTTGCATAATTTTTCTTTATTACAGTGATATTTAGGGATTGATTTTTTCACTCACTGAAGATTTTTTTTAGTGGTATAACAACATTTTGTTTTGTTATTTTGATTCTGTTAACCTTATAATTCTGTGTACTGATTAAGGCATTTCTAAGAAATGTGACAGCTTACAGATGAGTGCAACATGTGAGAGCAGACAGAAGCATTAAGCAGCAGTTCAGAACAGTTCCCGGGCGGGTGATAGAGTGTGGCTCAGGGCAGCTTTAAGGAAAAACACAATTATTTGCCAGCAGTACTACTGATATTAATTTAGACGGTGTAGGCAGACAATGGTAGCAATTACTAAGAGAAGGCATTCTCCATGCATGCAATGAAGAACAAGAGGTGTATGGTAGAAAAGTATGGGAAAGTACTGTAATACTGTATGTTGCAAGTTCAGTTGCTGTAGCTATGATGAAACCTTTTGGAAAGTGAGACTCTTTGAATGTGTTATTTTTAGACTGTTAACTGCACTAATAAAATGCTTGCTTTACTTATATCTAAGCTATATCTTTGTGTTGAAATAAAATTATTGCTATACTTATATCTAAGCTATATCTTTGTGTTAAAATTGCCATAAGGTGGTGCGTTAACCTTTGTTATATGCTAATGAGCTGCACAGGTGTTAGTAACACATTAAAGCAACCATTACAGATAACTTGTTGCATATTTGCTGATTGGATTGTATCATGTAGAGAAGTTGCCTTGTAACACTTTCATAGGGATTGTATTTTTATATATATCCTTTTTAGTAAGATTTTTTAAGTAGCTTCTTGAATTTATAGTTGAATATGAATTTTTTTGTATATCTTGGCTTAAAATAATGTTAGTATATATTTTTTTGCTAAACATTTAAGAATATACAAATGGCAGGTTTTTGAATGGAATGGTTCTTTAAAAGTTAATAGAAATCAGCTGATCTTAATGGATTCCTAATTATGGTTTATATATATATTCAGTGTTTTTTCTTGTAACGTTGTCTGAAGAAGTGCACTCAATTCATGTGCATGAAAGCGCTAACAACTTTTTAATAAATTACTTGGATTCTACTGCAGTCGTCAGCTTTTGTTTTTCATTGTATTTTTTGTGTTATATCTGATGGCATTTTGAATTCTGACATTATTTCTGGTCTGACCTTTGCTTGTGGTTGAAAAGCTGCATTTTTGGAAAGAAATCCCAAGCCCAGTCAACAAATAAATAGAATATTACGGAATTAGGGAAGTAAATAGTGTGGGAAAAAACAGCTAGGGAATTGTTATGGCTAGGCTTGTATAGGCCCTAGGGCCGATAGCCTAGTACCAACCTATGAACCTATAAAATGACAGCAGAAGTGTATAACATACTAACATACAGCTCTGCATGCATGTGTCGGGGTAGAGTGTGGGCATTTTATATATATATATATATATATATATATATATATATATATATATATATGTAGATATATTCACACTCACACACTCACAAGCATGATTGTATGGAGAGTGAAACATGCACTCTTAAGATTAGGAGAAGAGCTTTTTTGAAGAATAACTTAGTAGACTTTTATGATGGAAATGTTCTGAATTGGGTAGTTATGTCATTGGTGCATGCATTTTGTTTCATTGTTTACTAATGTTCAAAACAATAAATTTAAAATGCCCTCTAACAACTGTACTGTATTGTACAAGGAATACAATTTAATGCAATCGGGAAGGTGCATCAAAGAGCATGTGTATGTTTCGTGTTCAAGGGGCCTATGATTTGAAAACAGCCCAAAGTTAATCTTTATCTGCCACTGGCAAAATGTATTTTCTTTGAATGTGGGTTTCAGTGCTGTTTCAATGCATGTGAGTTTCAAGGGCAGAGAAGTTTTAATGCTAAGTCTGTTTTCATTGTGAAACTGCATTGCTTTGTTTAGCAAATATCTATTGGGGTTTGTGCTGTAAAAATGCAAAATAAAACTTTCAAATGAAATCCAAATCATCACAGAAGTAAAGCAGTATGCACATTACAGTGTTTATGGTAAATGGGACAAAATAACCAAGAAATGGGACACTGGAATGGTTGCAGGGTGGAGGCTCCAATCGACCATGATTTTGAGAGGGGAAGGGCAGCAAACTCAGACAGCCCTGGTTGAACTATACCTCTCAGCTGTCCATATTTTTGCAGAATGAATAGATATTTGCTTCTTATTTTTGGTTTGTTTCTCATAAAATGTGTGGTTTTCTGGCAAATCATTTAGGAATTTGTTTGTGTCTTTTGGCTTTTCCCGGTTAAGGGTCGCCACAGCGAACTCCGTCCGCTAATGATTGGTAGTGGATTTTTACGTACCGGGTTACCAGCCCTGACGCACAACCTTCAATGAAGGCATGCCCCATTCACGTATGCCTCCACACAGAAGACGGTCTAGCTGAGAATCGAACGGGACAACGTCTTGCTATGAGGCGACAATGCTAAATCATTTAGGAATGAAGTCACTAAATGACAGACATTGAGTTTTACATCATAACCTTCAGAAAAATGCATGCTAAAGCAAGACCTGTTATTCTATCAATTGTCTTTAAGTTTATACAAGAGCAATTTTTAGTAGTGTTTGTATGTTCCCCCAGTATATTTGGCCTTGTCCAGATTTCCTGCATTAACAGGTTGAGAGGTACGTGCAAATAAAATTGCTTTATAGAATTAGGCATATCTAAACCTCCCAACTGTTCCCGATTTTGAGTCAAAATGTTGCTCTTCCCCTAATAATACCTCTGCAAAATGGCAATTTTGGAAGAAAACATGGAGGGTTTACAATTAATAAGTAATTGTAATAATCAGTTATAGATTACTTTTATTTCAGAAATGCATGTAGATTATTTTATTTTGTCAGCTGCTCAAGTTAGCAGTACTAATATTAAAAGTGTCCCTTCTATGATAGGTTCCCAGCTGTATTGTGTGGCTATTTTATATTTTTGCATCACATTTTTGGTCCATTTTTCATAAAATTGTGTTTTTTTTTGCAAATTAGTGGCAAATCATTAAAGACTGAAGTTAGAAAATAATGAAAGACATTTGAGTTTCAGATTTTGTACCTTTCAGAAAATTCATACTAATACAAGACCTACTATTCTATTATCTTTCTAAGATTATAAGAGCAATATTTAAAAATTGTCCTTATTTTTGGGCCTTTGTCCCACTTCTATGTATGGCTTTGTCCAGATTTCTTGCTCTGAGGTTGAGAGGTATGACAAATGTGTCAGGGCCATCACAGTCAGCCAGAGACATTTCAAATTGTGACAAACTTGTTGCACCCCACTCCCCCATGTAGTGACTCTGGGTGTGTTCAAGCAAGGCAAGGAGCAGTTATGCAGTGTAAATGTGCAGACTATTCCCCCCCATCCAAGGTAAACACAAGTATTACAGTGGCTTTCCATCTGTCATTGATTTTGCAGAATGTTCTGGTTTCTGTCATTTTTATACTGTTGATATATGCTTATTATTATTCAGAAAGTGCCTTTTGCTCTGTGTTTAAGTAGCGGTGCTTTAATGACCATCAGGTAAGATTGTCTGATATTGTAAGATGCAAGTAAGTTTTAATAAGCAGTATTGCCAACATTGAAAGCCTTTCTGTTGTTGCCATGCAGAGAATACTTACACAACTAGATGGGTATTGAAATGCATATAACAGTATTTGTAATAAAGGCTAGGATTAGATTATGTTAAGCTCATTACAGGCTTTACCTGAAAACTAAACAGAATGCCAATGTATCATGCGTGGTCCATATCCTGTGCAGTAATCCTTTAAGCAATATATGTTGAGCTTGTTTCTTGTTTGCTTTTCATTTTTTACTTTGATCATGTTTTCCCCATGAAACAAGTAGATAGTTGTCAGGCAGCAGGTCTTTTTTGGATAAGAAACATTTTTACAAGTGAGGGTATCACAGAGATTGCTACTATCAGCATGTTACTTGGTACTTTAATAAAGCTGAATATAAATTATAATTAGAACTGGAGTGCAAGGAGAAGTGATTTGAGTTAAGTGCTGCTTGTTTTTCTTAAACTTGATTTTGACTAGCATTCCAGTAATGTATTTAAAAAGTAATTTATTTTTTCATGCCTCACATCCTTTTTGTTTCCATCTAGATATTAAGTAAGCTGTCATGCAGCCAATTGATTGAAATATTTTTTTTCTTCTACACTTCATTTTGTCTTGATTGGACTCCCATAATGATGGTTTGGCATGCAGGGCAGCTTATTTAATTAAAGTTTTTGTGGTTTTGAGCATAGCTCCTCCCCTTTCTAGTTGGTCACACCCATTCCCATTGACCCCACCCATTCAGCTGTCTCCTGCAGCCCCCTTTGATTTGAAGTCACCAGCCGCCACTGCTTTCTATTGTCTTGAGACAGAGAAAATTATTAGGTTTCACATGTAAAGTGATTTTGTATTGCTCTGTGGCTTCCTAGCAGTTGTACAGCTGAAAGATAAATATTTTTTAACAGAGACATGTTAAATTCTATTGGTATCTCTTTAGCCTGGGAACTAGAGGCAGGTGTCAAATAGTGATGTCATCTAACTAACCCAACAGTAATGTGTATTATTAATTTAAGAACTATCTCAGAGAGAAAGGCTGCGCATTTTGTATCTTGTCTCTGGACCTGAAAACATCCATTCAGCACTAGTATTTGTCTTGCTCTGTTAGTAAGTCATTTACGGCAAAGTATCTCTTAGATCTAGATAGAAATACAGTAAGATTAGTTTAGATGTTTTCTGTATTTATGTGAGACTGTCCTGCAATGTTCTTTTAGAGTATTTCCTGTGTTTATGGAGTCTGCTGTCACTGTGTTGAGTTATTGAGTATGGTATTGTGCTTTTGTTATTTATTATTAAATATATTTAAATGTTTTAATTGCAACTGGTTTTGTTTACAGATATTTAAGCTCTTAGCGTACTTGCACATGTATTTGGTGATGCTGTATAGGTCACTCTTGAATAGCCTTAAAAGTTCTGGTCACACCATCTGGATAATAACCACCCCTACCATCTCCATTCTAATGGTCTTTTCAAGAGATTAAACTCTACACTCAAGACAATGCTATGGGCATTTGCAGACCAGTTTAAGAGATACTGGGACAAATATTTGTCCCATCTGTTTGCCTACAGAGAGGTTCCACAGGCATCCACAGGTTTTTCACCCTTTGAGTTGTTGTATGGGCATAGGGTGAGGGGACCTCTAGATTTAATATGAGATGAGTGGGAGGGTGAGTATGAATCCCAAAAGGTGTCTGTTGTGCCATATGTCCTAAACCTCAGGACAAGACTCAGGGAACTCATGGGCTTGGCCCAGGAGAACCTGGCAAAAGTCCAACAGCAGAAAAATGTCTGGTATGACAGGAATGCTTGAGCTAGAGAATATGCTGTAGGGCAGCAGGTAAGGTTTCTCATTCCTGTCAGACACAACAAGCTGCAGGCAGCTTGGGAGGGACCCTACAAGATGGTAAGGAAGGTCCGTGATGTTAACTACATGGTTGAACTGCTAGGTAGGAGGCAGGGGCACAAAATGTACTATGTTAACATGATGAAACCTTACCATGATAGGGAGGCCCTTGTGCTGAGTATTTGCAGTAGATTGCAGGAGGAGTCTGAGGGAGATCTGGTGACTGATTTCCCCAGTGAAGCTTGGACTGTCACCTCAGTGGAAGGGGTAGCAGTGTCCCAGCAGCTATCTCTTACCCAGGTTCAAGAAATCCAAACAGTGTTATAGGAGTTTGAGGAGATGTTCACTGGGAAACCAGGGTGCACCCACCCGGTGCAGCACCATGTGGATACAGGTCCCCAAAGGCCTATTAACCAGGCCCCTTATAGGGTTCCTGGGCGATTCAAGCAGACTGAGGGAGGAGATACAGTAAATACTGGAACTAGGGATAATTCAGGAGTCCAGCAGTCCCTGGGCCTCCCCAGTGGTGCTGGTACCAAAGAAGGATGGCAGCACCAGGTTCTGTGTGGACTGCAGGAAATTAAATAGTCACACAGAGTCAGATGCTTACCCCATGCCTAGGACAGATGAAGCCCTAGAGCAGCTGGGTGGGGCTAAGTATCTTACCACCACTGATCTTACCAAGAGTTACTGTCAGGTGCCCTTGACTCCCAGTGCTAGGTCAGCCTTTGTGATTCCTTTTGGTTTGTATGAGTTCACAAAGATGCCCTTTGGGATGAAAAATGCCCCAGTGACTTTCCCGAGGCTGGTAGATTATATCCTAGCAGGAGCAGGAGATTTTGCCCTTGCTTACCTAGATGATATTGCCATCTACAGCCATTCCTGGCAAGAACACCATCAGCATGTAAGGGAGGTACTGGGCAGACTACAGAGGGCAGAGTTAACCATTAAGCCCAGCAAATATCAGGTGGGTATGGCAGAGGTCTCCTACCTAGGACATAGAGTGGGGAGTGGTAAGATCATGCCAGAACCTGCCAAAATAGAAGCCATTCAGGCACAGCCTGCACGTTTTACCAAAAAAGCAAGTGAGGGCATTCTTAGGGATGGCATGGTACTATGGAGAGTTTGTCCCCAGTTATAGTACCATAGCTACTTCCCTCACAGACATGACAGTGAAAAACAGGCCAGATAAGGTAGTATAGACCACATCATGTGAGCAGGCATTCCAGATGCTTAAAGGGGCTTTGGGAGGATCCCCTGTGTTAGCCAGTCCGGATTACAGCAAATAATTTGTTGTGCAGTTGAATGCTTCACACCATGGGGTGGGGGCTATATTTAGCCAGATTTCTTCAGAGGGAGAACAGCACCCAGTGGTTTATCTCAGAGACTTCAACCCAGGGAGGAATGCTATGCAGCTGTAGAAAAGGAATGCCTAGCCATAGTCTGGGCACTGCAGAAACTTCAGCCTTATTTGTATGGAAGGAAATTCACTGTAGTTACAGATCACAATCCCCTAACATGGCTGAATTGAGTCAGCCAGCAAAATGCCAAGTTTTCATGGTGGAGCCTAGGATTGCAAGCATATGATATGTCAGTGCAGCACTGCAGTGAGATTAGCAATGCCAATGCAGAAGGTATCTCAGGACAGGGAATGGAGTAAGGTATTCCCATATAGACTCAACCCTCTCAAGCAAAGTTTCTCAAGCATCACTTGAAAAACTAGCTTGAGTTCTCATGGGGGGGGGCAGAATTGTGAAGGCTGCCAGCCCAGCTAGTGAGAATTTTGTAAATAATTCTATGTCATTGGTGAATAGTAATATGATTTGTATGCTTGTCCTACAAATGTAAGAAAACTGTATGTTCTGTACTGAGCTTCAAGAATATAACCACAGTGTACCCTGCTGGAAAAGAGCAGAAATGTGCATAAATTACATGCCTATGCAAATGTATGTGTTGATGGTAAAGGCTGGAATATACAGAGTTAACTTGCAAATTCTAAGAAAATAAGTAAAGAGTTTTACGATGTGTTATAAAGTTAGTTTTTCTCAGCTAAGAGACTGGATGTAGTGCTAGGGGGTTCTTTCTATTGTCTTGAGACAGAGATAATTACTAGGTTTCACATGTAAAATGTTTTTGTATTGCTTGGGGGCTTCCTAGCTGCTGTACATCTGAAAACTTTAAATTCTGTTGGTATGTGTTTAGCCTGGGAACTAGAAGCTGGTGTCAAATAGTGATGTCATCTAGCTAAAGCAGCAGTAATGTGTATTATTAATTTAACAACTATCTCAGAGAGAAAGGCTATGCATTTTGTATTTTGTCTCTGGACCTGAAAACATCCATTCAGCACTTGTATTTGTCTTGCTCTGTAAGTAAGTCATTTAGGGCATAGTATCTCTTAGATATAGACAAAAATACAATAAGATTAGTTTAGATATTTTCTGTATTTGTGTGAGACTGCCCTGCAATGTTGTTTTAAAGTATTTCCTGTGATTCTGAACTGTGTTGTCACTGTGTTGATTTATTGTGTATTGTCTTGTGCTTTTATTATTTATTATTAAATATGTTTAAACCTTTTAATTATGTCTGGTTTTGTTTAGAGATATTTAAGCTCTTAGAGTACTTGCACATGTATTGGGTGATACTGTATAGGCCACTCTTGAATAGCCTTAAAAGATCTGGTCACAGTTACCATCTGGATAATAGTAACATTACACAGTAAGACTGGGCACCCGTTGGTAAGGGCCTTTATAGGTAGCTGATAAGTAAGGGTGGTTGGTGGCAGTAATTACTACCTTATAGTCTGGGAAGAAGGGGGCATAGCTAGTAAACCTATGCCAGCCTTCTCTGGGAGTGTCTGTGTATTGTATATAAATCAAATCTCAAAGTGTGTGTGTGTCAGCTACTTGGGCAGGGACACAAAGCACTGGTTGGACAGAGAGGGTGCTGAAGGTTTTGGCTTGACAACTTGGCTGAGATCTTAACCCTGTAGCTGTGCCAGTGGGGAGTCTTACTGGGGATCTGGAGAGAGAGGGAGAAACCACCCCCAAGACTGACTGTATCTCTGTGTGCTCTTAAGGGAAACTGTACTTTACTGTGTGTGTACCTGTCATCCTCCCAATGTGCACATCCCTTACTAGTATTGGTGATGAGGATTGAGGCTTCTTGATTACTGGGCAAGTGCTCGGGCATCAGAGAGACTAAAGTTTCTGGTGATTTTTTTTATACATTGATGGATATGTATGTCACATTTTAGTTCATCGTCAATAATACCACCAAGTAATTTGCTATGGGATTTGGGTTTAATGATGGTATTGCTAAGGGAGGTGATGGAGAATGAGGATTTTTGGTTTGCCAGGGTTTTTGGCAAGATAGCAGGAATTTAGTTTTATTGGGGTTTAGTATGAGTTGATTGTATGACAGCCAGGTTTCGACAGATGAGAAAGTGTTTTGGGTGACAACTAGGAGTTCAGGAATGCTATGGGCAGTGGTGAAAACAATAGTCATTGGCATATTGTAAAGTGTAGAGAGGTTAGTTGCAGAATGTAGTTTGCTAGTAAAAATACTGAAGAGGAGTGGACCCAGGCTGGATCCTTGGGGAACACTGATGTTAATAGGAAGAAAGGGGGAGAAGACAGACAGTTTGCCAGCTTATGGATTGTTTTCTGTTAGATAGATAACTAGAGAACCAGTTTACAGAGGGGGAAGAGAGATAAAGATCTCAGACTTTCGTTAGCAGTTTAGAATGAGAGACTGCATCAAAGGCCTTAGAGAGATCAAGGAATAAACAGGAGACAAGCATGTTGTTATCAAGGGCTTCTACTACTGTTTGGGTGAATGACGGTTGTGCAGTGGATGTTCTGTGTTTGGGGACTAAAGCCATGTTGGGTGCAAGTTAGAAGGTTATTATCTAGTACATGCTTGATTAACTAAGTATGGACACACTTTTCCAGAAATTTAGATAAGGGGGGCAATATAGCAATGGGTTTATAGATAGAGGGGTCAGTAGAGTTTCCACATTTGTGATGAGAGATTGTGGAAAAGGATTTCCAAATATCAAGGACATAGGCTTTGGCAATTGATCGATTTATAAGTATAGAGACGGGGAAGGCAATAGATTCAGCAACAATTTTTAGAATGTGAGGAGGTAGTTCATCAGTAGAGGGGGAGCAAGGCCTGAGTTTATTTAGGAGTGATTTAATGAAGGTGGTGGGGACTGGTTGGAAGAAGGTGTTAGGGGCACGTTATTTTGGGAGGTGAAGGAAGGGTAGAGGAAGTGGCACTATTTTTTGTAAGTTGTTGAATTGCTTCAATGAAATAGTTGTTTAAGAGAGTGGCAGTTTCTGTGGGTGTGTTAAGTGGGAAGGGGTTGGGGATAGGAGGGTTCCAGGATAGAGGAGATTATTTATGGTGGACCAGAGTTTTTATGTGGGCTACATTGGTTGGAAGCTAAGAAAGTTTTCTGATCTTGGTTGACTAGATTTTTTAGACACGTTTCTAAGTTCTTTATATCTCTGAAGTAGTAGAGGGGTTTTATTTTTTACCCAGGCTTTCCAAGCACTGCCTCTCTGATGCATAATAGAGCAGGTATATTTTGTGAGTCAGGGGGAAAATTTGGACTTTATTCTGATTTTTCTGGAAGGTACCATGGAGTTAAGTATATCAAGAAACAACTTACTGAAAGTTGTTACAGTCTCACTGAGGGAGTGGGTTGTTATAGCAAGGACCACTTAATGCTGGATAATATAGATTTGAATTTGTCTGGGTCAAAATGGGCAAGATTTTGACATTCTCTATATAGGTGGTCTTTGGGAGAATGCTGGGAGTATCTATGGATAGGAATGGTCACTTAAAGAGTTTGGAAGAATGCCAGGGTTATGGTAAAGTTTGGGATCTGAAATAAGGATGCTGTCTAGTATAGATCCAGGAGTAGAGTTGTTGTTGGTCCTAGTAGGATCATAGAGATAACTCCCTACAACTCTTCTGATCCCTAATAATCCTCTATCTGTGATCATATACATTTGTTTTATTTGCACTGCTGCAAATTTGTTACTCATATCCATCTTCATCCATCCACAACCCTTTTTTCCCATTTTTACAAATGGGGTTGGGGCATCACTTTAACAGTGACAATCACCTAGAGCCAAGGTTTACATCACAGTGTGTTTAGCCCTGCTGTGGTTGTTATTCACATATACCCCCAGAAATTAAATATGCAAGTTTCTCATGCTAAGTTAAAACCTTCTTCTTCCACTCGTGACACAGCAGAATACCAAGGATAATAAATGTTTTTCCCTTTTATTCATTTATAAAGTTAAAGTACCACTTAACAAATTCCTAGAACCTTCCTTATTTAAGTAGTCAGATACTTCAGAGTAAGGAGCATGCTGTTTGTGTATACAAGTCATTTTTCAACGATTCCAGAAATTATGTCTGGGCTTTCTCCAATGTAATTCTCTTAGGAGAGCCTCCAGTGTGAAATCAAAAAGCTGTAGATACAGGATGAAACCATGTCTTGTTCCTGAATTTAACTTAAAAGATATGAATAGTATCCTATTGCTTTTGGCCTTAATACTGGGAGATGCATATAATGTGTCTATTAGGACTTCAAATAATCCTGGAATCCCATATTCAACACCATGAATATGAAAGGCCAACTCACCCTATACCCATTTAAATGGCTTACTCTGCATCTAAAGACATTAACATCTATGGTTCCAAATTCCTTGAAAAGGCCAAGAAGAGCTCAACAGAGTTTACATGCAAACATAGGAGACCCTAGACTTATCAAAGGTGATGCTATTCATTAATCCTAACATTGTCCAGCTTAGTTACCAGAAGTTTTCCAGGAATGTTACCATCACCATTAATCAGGGACACTGATTTATGTTTCTCATGGGAAAAAACTGACATTCTACTTTCATCAGATGAAATTTGGGAATTATATCCATGATTTTATAAGTCTATTGTCTGGTTATTACCGCTATTTTATTATAATTTACTAATGCATCTCTGTCTCTCTCCCTATATATACTAAGTCTACTTTTATATTTTTATCAGCTGTAAGCATTTTATGCCAAAGTGAAATGGTAGTGTTTTTTTGTCGCTAGCTCAGTTTGCCGAATTTTGTAACAGTTGAAGTTCATTATATCAACAGTTATGTAATTCAAGTGGTTTTGTCCTTTTTTCAAGTTTGTACAACCCTGGAGCTAGTATATTTAATTTCTTTGGGTGTTGGGGCGAATCCCCCACATAAAGGCTGTTTTATTTTGTTTTGCATTTTGTTATCACAAATGTAAATTTTGGTTTACATTTTCAATTACTTTTTTGTGATTATTCTAAGATTTTAATGATGATTAATGCCAGTGAGTTTGCTCTATGTTTTGTGTTTTAATCAAAATCAACCAGTAGTTAAGTTATTCATTATAAACTCTAATACATATATATATATATATATATATATATATATATATATATATATATATATATATCCAAATTGCAATCTGCAATCCAAATTGTAGCTTGCTACAGATCCCCCACCATGCCCCAGGATTCCCGCTCCTCTTTTCTTGATGTACTGGAAAATATTACGGTTCAACCAAACACCCTAATAATGGGCGATTTTAACTACCCCATCATTAACTGGGAAAACTACTCATGTACCAACTCCTTCACACAATGCTTTCTGGAATTCATAAACTCCAGTGCCCTGGAACAACTTATCCACACCACCACCAGGGGCAACAATATCCTAATCCTAGTCATTACCAACATGAGTGACCGGTGTTCCACACCTGAAGTCAACTCCTTGTTGGTCCGATCCGACCATAAGCTAATCACCCTTGATATCCACATCCCACCCCCCCACCCCATTAAGGAAACCATGGTAAAACATTTCTCCAAAGCCAACTTCATGCTTCTTAAGACAGAAGTGGTGAACTTCATGACACCCATGCAGATGGACAATACAGTTATGACTGCTGAATCCTACACAAATGCACTCTATAAGCACTTACACAAGTGCATGGATCATGCTATCCCAAACAGAACCAAGACACTATCCTCCAAAAAAGGAAGCCACCAGAGTTCAGTTCCTCGTTGGTCAGATCCGACCACAAGCTAATCAGCCTAGACATCCACATCCCACCCCCAACCCCAATTAGGGAAACCATTGTAAAAAACTTCTCCAAAGCCAACTTCACACTTCTTAAGACAGAAGTGGCAAACTTCACGACACCCATGCAGATGGACAATAGAGGTATGACTGCTGAATCCTACACAAATGCACTTTATAAGCACTTACACGAGTGCATGGATCATGCTATCTCTAATATAACCAAGATGTTATCCTCCAAAAAAGGAAGCCAATCTGGTGGTCCTCTGCCATAAACAAACTCTACAACAGAAGAAAGAAACTGTTGCAAAAAAGAGTAAAATCCCATGACTGGAGGAACTCCCTAGTCAACCTCAGTAAGAAGCTGAGATCCCTCATAAAATCCTCCAAAGCTAGTTATGAAAACAAAATTGCCACTGACTCTAAAGACAACCACAAAGCATTCTATAGCTATGTCAAGAATCTCAATGGGAACACTCAGATCTGCTCTGCATTACAGCACAATGGCGCTAAATATACAGAACCAACTGATATTGCCAACATCCTAGCAGATAGGTTCAGTGCTAACTTTACCCCCCCTCACCCCCTAGAGGGCCCATCTCTATACTGGAAGAATGCAAAATTCCTATAATCACGGCTGCACAGGTAAAAAACGCACTCTCCAAAGCCAAGAACACAGCATCCATGGGACCTGACAATATCCCAGGCTGCGTTCTACACAAACTACAGAATGAACTGGCACCCTACCTAAGTACCATGTTCAATTATAGCCTCATCTCAGGCTTTGTACCCACTGAATGGCACACCACGATGGTTATCCCACTCCACAAAGGTAGAACCACGATGGACCCCGGGAACTACCACCCCATTAGCCTGATGAGCCTGGTCTGCAAGGCCATGAAATGTATAATCATGGAACTCATAAACAAAGACATTGGTAATCTCCAAACTCTGGACCCTACCCAGTTTGGATTTGTAAAAGGCAGATCATGTCTCCTAAACCTGATTGACTTCTTTGAAGCAGTCACCAAAGCCATAGATGAGGGTAAAATGTTCACGCAACTTATTAGATCTCACCAAGGCTTTTGACACCACCCCCCACTCTGGAATTATAGATAAGCTCACTAAACTAGGTATAAATCCCTATGTCACAAGATGGGTTGCCAACTGGCTCATGGACAGAACCTACACTGTGAAAGTAGCAGATTCCAAATCTGACTTCAGACCAGTGACAAGTGGAGTACCACCGGGTTCAGTCCTGGGTCCTTTCCTGTTTGGTATCTACTTCTCTGAAGTGCAGACTAACACAGAAGGTCTTTGGCTAACAAAGTTTGCAGATGACTGCAAACTAGGAGCCATAATCGAAACTCCTAACGATGTCGACAAACTACAAAAGGGCCTCACTGAGACAGATACCTGGTGTCAAAGCCATGGCCTGAAGCTCAATGCCAAAAAGTGTATTGTCATCCCCTTTGGTAAAAATTCTGTACCCATGAACTACCATATAGCTGGTAGTCTACTTAATGCCAAAAATGTGATAAGAGACCTTGGGACACAGGTGGACAGTAGTCTCTCCTTTGATAATCACATTGCAACAGTGGTCAGGAAATCCCTCTACGTGGCTCATCTCATCACAAAAGGATTCTCATCTAGAAAAAAAGAGGTCATTGTTCCCCTCTACTCATCACTCTTTAGACCCATTATAGAGTACAATGCCCCTTTTGGTATGTACCTCGCAAGACATCTACAACACCTGGAAAGACCACAGAAATACGTCACAAAGAGGATTACTGGCCTCAAACAGATGCCCTACGCAGACCATCTCAAAAGACTACAGCTTTACTCCATCGCATATCGCCTAATCAGGGGCAATCTCTGCCTAACATACAAAGCTATGTCAAACCCAGAGCTGTTGGACATGCTCCACTTAAAGAAATCCCAATCCTTCTGAGCTACATGCTCTAGGGACCTAAACCTTGTCACCACAATAAACAGAACATGCTGGAGGGATAGATTCCTGTCCCAGAGACTTCCCATACTCTGGAACAGACTACCTATCTATGTCAAACAGAGCTCCTCATTAGCACTCTTCAAGAAAAATTTTGATAATTGGATAGGAAATGGGAAATTCACCCCAGGGATCACTTCTGTGGCTCTGCTCGACAGGGGCACAGGAAAATAATTTTCTTTTGTGGCGAAAGCCAGGGTACATTTTTTGGCTAGGCTTATATAGGCCCTAGGGCCAATAGCCTAGTACCGACCTATGAACCTATGAACCTATGGTGTTCCCCTGCCATAAACAAACTATACAACAGAAAGAAGAAATTGTTGCAAAAGAGAGTAAAATCCCATGAGTGGAGGAGCTCCCGGGTCAGCCTCAGTAAGAAGCTGAGATCCCTTATAAGAGCCTCCAAAGTTAGCTACAAAAACAAAACTGCCACTGATTCTAAGGACATCCACAAAGCATTATATAGCTATGTCAAGAATCTCAATGGCAACACCCAGATCTGCTCTGAGTTACAGCACAACGGCACGAAAATGACAGAATCAACTGATATTGCCAACATCCTGGCAGATAAGTTCAGTGCTAACTTTACCCCCCCCCCTCACCCCCTAAAGGGCCCATATCTATACAGGAAGAATGCAGAGTCCCTGTAATCACAACTACGCAGGTGAAAGCTGCAGTCTCTAAAGCCAAAAATACAGCATCCATGAGACCGGACAACATCCCAGGCTGCATTTTACATGGCCTTCAGAATGAACTGGCTCCCCACCTAAGCACCATGTTCAGTCATAGCCTCGCATCAGGCTTTGTGCCCACTGAATGAAGTACAGCAACAGTTATCCCACTCCACAAAGAGGGAGCCACTACTGATCCCGGGAACTATTACCCTATTAGCCTGATGAGCCCGGTCTGCAAGGCCATGGAATGTATCATCATGGAACTCATAAACAAATACATTGGTAACCTCCAAACTCTGGATCCCACCCAGTTCAGGTTTGTGAAAGTCAGATCATGCCTCCTGAACCTGATCAACTTCTTTGAGGCAGTCACCAAAGCCGTAGATGAGGGTAAGGTGGTTCACACAGCCTATCATGACCTTGCCAAGGCTTTTGACACCATCCCCCATTTTGGAATTATAGCTAAACTCACTAAACTAGGTATAAATCCCTATGTCACAAGATGGGTTGCCAACTGACTCACTGACAGAACCCACACTGTAAAAGTTGCACACTCCAAATCTGACCTCAAACCAGTGGCAAGTGGAGTACCACAGGGTTCAGTCCTGGAACCTCTCCTGTTCGGTATCTACTTCTCTGAAGTACAGGCTAACACAGAAGCCCTCTGGCTAATGAAGTTCACAGATAACTGCAAACTAGGAGTCATAGTCAAGTCCCCAAATGAGGTGGAAATCCTACAGAAGGGCCTCGCTTAGACAGATACCATGGCCTCAAGCTCAATGCCAAAAAGTGAACTGTCATCCCCTTTGGTAAAAACTCTGTACCCATGAACTACTACATAGACAGCGGTCTACTTAACACCAAACGTGTGATAAGAGACTTTTGGACCCAGGTGGACAGTAGTCTGTCCTTTGATAGTCACATCACCACAGTAGTCAGGAAGTCCTTCTACGTGGCATAGATGATAAAAGGGTTCTCATCCAGGAAAAAAGAGGTCATTGTTCCCCTCTACTCAACACTCATTAGACCCATTATAGAGTACAACGCCCCTTTTGGAATGTACCTCACAAGACATCTGCAGCAGCTGGAAAGGCCACAGAAGTACCTCACAAAGAGGATTACTGGCCTCAAACAGATGCCCTACACTGACCATCTCAAAAAACTCCAGCTTTACTCCGTAGCATATCGCCTACTCCAAGGTGATCTCTGCCTAACATATAAAGCTATGTCAAACCCAGAGCTTTTGGACATGCTACACCTAAAGAAATCCTAATCCCTCCGAGCTACATGCTCTAGGGACCTAAACCTTGTTGCCACAATAAACAGGACATGCTGGAGGGATAGATTCCCATCCCAGAGATTTCCCATACTCTGGAAAAGGCTACCCATCTATGTGAAGCAAAGTTCTTCATTAGCACTCTTCAAGAAAAATCTTGATGAGTGGATAGGAAATAGGAAACACACCCCGGGGATCACTTCTGTGTCTCTGCTCAACAGTGGCACAGGAAAACAACTTTCTTGGGTGGCGTAAGCCAGGGAAACTTGTTGGCTAGGCTTATGTAGACCCTCGGGCCGATAGCCTGTTACCTACCTATGAACCTATGAACCTATATATATATATATATATATATATATATATATATATATATATATATATATATATATACATATATATATCTATATATATATATATGTAGGGATCTTGTACTATTGAGCAAAAGCTCAAACAACCAAAACCACATCGGCCGAACACACTTTAGCGAAAGCACTTTTCACCGAAAAAGCACTTTCGCTAAAGTGTATTAAAAAAAATCTAAAAATAAAAAAAAAACCCACAGAACTCACATTTACGCAGGGGGGGCAAGCACCCCTGTACCCCCACACACCCCCTACTTTTAAATTCTCACTCCGAGATCGCACTACAGTGGGGAAAAGGGAATATTCCCTTATCCCCACTGTGATACAATCTCAACAACAGCCATCTGCCCACATTTTCACCCTTACTTAAAAACACTTTTGCGAAAGTGCTTTTTCGGTGAAAAGCACTTTCGCAAAAGTGTGCGCGGTCATTTCACTTTCCGTGAAATGGCCGTTCGCTCAATAGTACGGATCCCATATATAGATATATATATATATATATATACACAGACACACACACACACACATACACATATAAATTAAAACAGATTCTATAAACATATTGTCAATATAGTAAGCTGACAATATTGTAAGAAGTAAATATGAAAAGAAATGTGGGTTGCTGTGAATGAGTACTCTGACCTAAAATACCAAATTCCATAAAAAAACATTGTGTTTTTCCAATACTCATAGACAGACCAAATTCGGGATTTATCAGTATTTTTCCATGGAAAGGGGAAAAAAATCAAGGTCTCTGACAAAAAAGAATGAGGCAGGTCAGTGAGATCAGACTGAGGTGGATTTCTTATTTGGCTTTAGCAAGGTATTTGCATCCATTTCCAGTTTGGGCGTATAAGGGACTCTACCACCCTCCATATAGATAGATAGATAGATAGATAGACAGATAGACAGATAGACGGACAGACAGACAGAAAGAGAGACAGTGAAAAATAGATAGCTAGCTAGATAGATAGATAGATAGATAGGTAGAGAGACAGACAGAGATGTAGATAGAGATGTAGATATAGAAATATTCTCAATCTAAATCTATTTGCTTTAGGTCTTTATGCTGAAGAAGTACTTAAGACAAGGTGGGTGCCATGTAAGTATTCCAAAATAAGACTGAAACTGAAAAAAGTGAGGATGTAGCTATGGTTCTTTTAATGGACACATCTTGTTTTTTTTGTTTGTTTGTTTTTAGCTCTGCTTGAAGCCTTTATATATTATAATAAGAGCAAGGCAGCAGGACACTCCACATTTGCTACAGTTGGCCACAACTGCAACATGTATCCAGACTGGGACTTAACTGAATCTTTTGTTCTTCTGCCATCCTTTTGCTGTAAGTCAATTCACTGTTACAGAATAAAGAGAACAGTGGCTGTGGCCTTCACAATTTTGACTAAATATATATTCTGAAGGGGGATAAATGCAAACACAAAAGGAAAAGCAATTGTGGAGTCTGTGTTCTTTTTTGAGGCGTGCTCACACACACTCATCCATATGTGTGTATGCATGTGTGTGTGTGTGTGTGTGTGTGTGCATGTGTGTGCATGTACGTGTGTGTGTGTGTGTGTGTGTGTGTGTGTGTGTGTGTGTGTGTGTGTGTGTGTGTGTGTGTGTGTGCGTGTGTGTGCGTGTGTGTGTGTGTGTGTGTACGTGCATGTGTGTGTTTCTATGGAGAGAGGGTGTATTCATGTATGTGCATTCCTGTATGCATCTGTATCTGTACCCCTGTGCTTGCTAGAACATTTAACTTTATGTATCAGGATATAATTTTACTTTGAAAGCCACCACTAACTTCTAAAAGAAAGAATGTATACTGTGTGCTTACCTGTGACCAGATGATGCACTAAGGAATTTCAGATTATCCCTCACATCTAATCACTACTTTAAAGGTAAAGTGGGGCTTTTCCAGGCACACTGCAAATCCTTTATCTTAGATACAAATAAGGACAAAAAAGTTGTTCTAGCAGGTTAGAAAGCTCGTCTTCTCAGGAATAAAACCTGTGCTATGTAATTTCATATTCCAAACACAGTTGCATTAACATGCTTTGTCCAAATGTACTTCTCTTGTAGAAAGACTTAAAATTAAATGGAAATGCAGGAATATGAGACTTCTTTTTGAATAGTCTCAATCAAAAGAGAGTAATTTTCTTTATTTTTTAAGCAGGGTAGCCAACAAGAGTTAAGTGCCCTTTTTCATTGCAAACTTGGAAAAAAAAACATGATTTGCTTAGGATTCCACAGTACATAAGTGGAAACTGTGGGAATCAAACTCAGGATATGAAATAAAGTATAGCATATATGAGAGAATTTACCTCATGAGATCTGCTGTCAATTTAAGCAGTACACAGTTTTATTCTGAGCAGTGGACCTACTTTATAATGACAATTCTGCCCCATCATAAATGCCAAACACTAACATATGGATCATTGCAGTCTGCAGTGGCATGTTTCAGATGGAGCACTGCTTATGGATCACTGCAGTCTGCAGTGGCACGTTTCAGATGGAGCACTGCATTTCATTATTTTCACCTCAACAAGGTCACACTCTGTGACAGCCTGTTCCTTTCTTTGCTTCATCCCACATCAGTCTGTGAACAAGAATTCTTGCTCTGGCTGTCTTCTACATGACTGTTGCTTGACATTACGTACCTGTACCAATACTTCACGCAGCATACTAGTTCATTTGATTCTCTACTGCCCTTCAGTAAACCCTCTGTCCTTTGAGAGGCAGTTGAGTGACAGATTTGTACATCTGAAGTGATCAGAGATTAAACATAGCCTGTCTATTCTCACATCATAATTGCATTACCTGATTTTACATGGTGCTTTCCTGGCTACAGTAGAATGAATCTCTTTTATTGCTTTTGCCTGAAGCAAGCAAGCAGCACACCTATGGTTTGACAGCATGCTGATAGGAGTGATCTGACAATCATCTGGTACAGCTCTGTCTAAGTAAGTTAAGACTGCTGATTAAAAACTCTCCTATAGGCTTTAACAAAATATTTCTCCTGTCTGTTTGAGCCCGTACATGAACTTTGGAAGCTTGGAAGCCATGACATGAAACTAAGTGCTTATTCATATTTTTTGTGTATATATTCCTAAATTAGAGCAACTATTTGGGACTATGACAGTTTATTTAGTATTTCCTTCACTGAGGCTTAGCAAAATCATAAAAGTAGTGTGGACTATGGCCCATGGCAGATTCACATCAGTTGCCGGATTCATTCATCTTTATGCAGTGAAAGATGACATACAGTCCAGTGGGGCAGGAGACAAGCAAAAACTTTCAGATTTGTGCAAACTTAGTACCCAGTCATAAATAGCTGCATGCTGTCATACTATATGTGATGTTCCAGCAGATGTCAAAGGTGATCTTTTGAGGATAGCTTGGAATATCAGAGGACACTCTTCCTTTACATAGTTCTTACACCTTCTGGACCCTCTGGTATTTCATAAATGTTATTTTGCAGTGATAAAAGAACTTCAGAATGTAATGTCTCCTCCTGAGAAAGTTTGTAGTCAGATTATCTGGCGAGATAGATGTTAACGGTGGGCAGATCTCTTGATTTTCATGCAGTAGATGATAATAGTCAGCAATATTTGATATATTGTACATGAAGAGTTTGATATAGCTGAAAAAAATGAACTAGATATTCTCTAATTTTCTTCTCACTATATTTAAAAGGTTTACCATTACTTGGTCGAATGCAACAACATCTAACGTTCATTTGACCTAAAAATAACATCTAAACCCAAAACGTTGAAAGACAAGAATGTCGCAAATCATTTGCATGAAAAAGTGCATACCACATTGTCCACACTCCCCTCTTCCAACCACAACAATTAGTTCACCTCTACCATCCCCTGCACCCCCACACACCCCCTACTTAAATATACCAACTCCAAGATCGCACTACAGTGAGGAAATGGGCTATTTCCCTATTCCTCGCTGAAGCGTGACCTCCCGCTACAGTCTCCACATGTCGCTTGTCCAAAGTGTTGTACTGCCAAAACACAGTATACTGACATACCATTACATTTTCAGCTGTATGTAGCTTGCTAATCATTGCTTTATTAACGTTAATGTATTTCCCCTATAAATCACATTATACTGCCACCAAAGTCATTATATCCATGACGCAAATGACCCTGTAAGGACATCATATTGCACATGATCTTTTACAGCAGTGCATTCTACATTTTGACTTTAGATTAATGTTATTTCGATTTTTTCATTACTGAGAACAGTGAATTCGACCAATTCATATTCGATCATCCAACATTAGACCAAGTCATGGTAAATCATTTATAACTAACTATAACATGACCAGACAAGCTTTTACATGGTAAGAATATGCCACAAACAAAATTCAAACTGCTAGAGTAGCAAACCAGTGGGCACTTTAAAATGCAGCAAGGATGTAGATGCCACAGATGCCTTTGTACAAACTGGAATTAGTGTTTCTGAGTGACTGGCTAAATGCAAAAACATGTGCATTTTTCATTCAATAACTATTATTAAAGAGGTTGTGAGAAAGTGGGTGTGTTTCTCAGAAGTCTGCATTCTGTGGGTCTACCATGACTAACCAAACCCCAGCTGCACACAGGTGACAGTCTGTCAACTTGCAACCCAAGCATGTTGTAGCTTACATGGATTGCTGCTCATGCTCAAACTCAAGCATGTGTTTGAGCAAGGTGCAGACGCTGTGTAAAGAGTGGCCCCTCCGCACCTTGCCCAAACACATATTTGAGTTTGTCTGAGTTTAATGCAACAGCCATGGAGAGGGAGGGAGGAGAAAGTAGTTTAGAATAGGTTTAGGCAGTAACTGGGAAAGGGAAATTCTGGTTAAGAAAGTAGGAAGGGCATTTTAGGGTTAGGGAATAATCAGGGAATACAGGTATATGGAGCAGGAGAGGAGTTTTAGCTTTAATGAGCAACTGGGAACATTACACTTAGGATACATGAGGGGAGTTTTAGGTTTAGGCAGTGTGAAAAAAAACTTAGTTTAAGGAAATAGGATGCCCGATATAGGGTGAAGGATTGGGAATGGATATGGATCAATGTAGTTTTGTGAAGGAGAAACATTTGACAATATTAATAGAACAATGATGATCCAGAAGAAAAGAGAATGTAAGAAAATACCACTGTTGGTGGTGGATCTGGATGCAGTGAAAGCATTCAACAGAGGATTTTATGACTAGGGCAACGGAAGCATTTGCATTTCCTGACACAATAATAAGGGTAATGAGGTATGAGGTATCAGAGGTGTAATTTAAGAGGGGATTCTTCTCTGAAAAGTTCTATTTGAGCAGAGGAACCAGGGAGGGGTGTCCTCTTTCCCCTTTGTTATTTGCATTATTTTTGGAACCTTTGGCAAAGAAAATAAGGGACTCAGAAATGTAAGGATATAATTAATATGGTAATCAAGAAAACTTGGCTTTATTTGCAGATGATATTATTTTGTACCTGATAAAATCAGAAAAGGATAATTCAGTGTTGTGGAACATTCTGAGGCTATTTCAAGTCTTTGATGCATGCAAAGTTAATGAAAATAAAACAAAGGCAATATCTGTAAACTATGCACACACACAAATTGGTTCAGTAATACCCATATTCATGGGGCATGATTCAATTGAAGTACTTAGGATTATGAGTTAAAAAAGGATTCTGCTATGGCAGATAATGAAAAGGGGAGCGAGAATCTGGGAGCTCTGTTTTATGCCTATGGATAGCAAGATGCAAGCAGTAAAAATGTTTTTAGTCCCTTTAGTTTATACACAGGTCATGTATAGTTTTATCAACCAGAAGAGAAGTTGTGGATAGCAATTAACAAACAGATGAAGAATTTTGTCTGGGAGGGGAAGATGGCCAGAGTCAAGTGGAATAAACTGATCCTTCCAATAGAACAAGGTGGTTTTGGATTACCTGCTATGAATGGAGCTACACAGTTAAGACTCATATACATAGCACAAGCAGAAAGCTATAATTCAAAGTAGAAAGGGATGATCATGAAACATGGGTAAGCTCAAGAAATAAGGAGAGAGTGGGACTTTGGATGCAGATCCTTAAGGAGATTAACAATAGCCATGTAAAATATTATATTCATAAAGTAGCAGAAAGTATTGTAAGAACTAAGCCAACATGGGAATGGAGAAAGGAGATTTTGCCAGTAGGGATGACTGCAATTAGGGATGCAAACAATATGCAAGAGGGAGCTGGAATTTACTGGAGAAAACTGGCAAAGTTAAGAGAATGGGAAGAGGCCAAGAACATAGTTGAACTGCAAGCTAGAGACTGTCTTTCATAGTAAGGACTGATATCAGAGGATAAGCAAAGAGAAAGAAATAGAGGGGTCCTAAGTGAAAGACCAACACTGGTAGAGTGTTTAGTAGAATATAAAACAGAAGCTGCTGTTAAAAAATGGATAGTTAGTAGGGCATCTAAAACATTGCATGATAACTATAGGAATCAATCAGAAGCAGTTGGAAAGGATTGGGAAGAGAAACTAGATAAGCAATTCACAAAAAAAAAAAAAAATAATAATAACGGGAGGATATATGCATGGTTTCCAAATACTCAAAATCTAGAAGATTTAGGATTTTTGCTTGAAAGCGTTTGCATAGGTATTTTTGTACCCCAAGTAGACTCCAACAAAAGTTTCCTCAGGTAGATTACAAATGTTGGAGGTATGATGGTGAAGAAAGAGGTAACTGGGATCATATTTTTTGGGAGTATATGAGATGGCAGACTTTAAAAATTCCCTGCTGGCTACTCTGTCAGAAATACTGGGTGAGCAAATTGGTGTGACTGAAGAATGATTGTTTGTGCTGGGATACAGAATCTGAATTGCCTGGACATAGCAAGCCCTTGCTGAGTTAAATTCTGGTGGCTGCTAAAAACAGCAATTACTAGAAAATGGAAATAAAAGTGTAAACCAACCATATTAGAAGTAGTGAATACAGTAGCAGAGATAAAAGACATTGAAGTGGGATCTTCAGAAAAGGGTAGGAGCAAATTAAATAGAGAAAAAGTGGACATTGTGGGAACAATACATGAAGAATAATGTTTTGGAGGAGGAATGAGGTTTAACAGAAGGCAAAAAACTGAATGACCTATATAATGTTCAATTAATAATGACTGTATAAAATATTATATGTGATGTATTATGTTTGCAACTGAAAATATGTCAATATGGTTTGTTACATTTATATAAACATATGAGTGCCTATATCATAAATGTTAATTCAATAAAGATGCGTTTTGCTTGAAAAAATGGAGTGGGAAGAATTTTGCATCAAAATTATTATTGTTATTATTATTATTATTATTTATAATTAATTTCTATAACTTGGAAAAGATTCATTTAAGCTTAATAGATTCATCCAACATACAGTCTTTCATTAAATAATCTGCTGACTTAGTTTTGTCCTTTTTCAAAGCAACCAGGCCATAATTCTAACACACTCCTTTTTAGGAAATTCATTTTAACATTGTTCTGAGTTTCCTTAAATCTACAGGTGTGTGCAATGGAAAAGCACAAAAAATCCATTTTGATATTAATGGAGTTTTAAACTCTATTTCTTAATTGTTTTAAGACTTGATTTAATATATGCAGAGTCTAAAGACTCTAATGAATTTCTTTTAAAATTAAATCTTATTAACCAGATATAAGAAGTGTTACATATTTCTAATTTAGCATATATATTTGATAAACTTATAAAAATTTTGTAAAATCTGCTCCTGAATGTTTTTCCATTGACTAGTATAAGTTGAGTCTATTCAGAGTATCACAGAGTTAAAATCTGAACAAATAGAATCAGATTTTACACCTGCGAAGTATTTATCTGGAACTTTTTAAATAGTAGTGAATTGAGTGACTCAGACAATGGTAAGAGTAAAACTTTTACTTAGATCAGTTAGCCAAGTGTCTTCAAGTTTATACTGAAAAGTTTTTTATGTAGAAATATATACATAGAATGTTTGTTACTACCTATAAAATCTTTAAGTTTAGTAAAGTGACTTCTTCAGTTTGCTGGAGATGTAGAAAAGATGTAAAAGCTGATTGGACACACTTTAATGAATTGTGAAAAAATAAATGTATATTGGAAAGAGATAGGTATGTTTTAAAGGGATTTTGGTCTGATAATTGTTCTTTAACTAGATCATTAACACCGCAAATGTTCCACTTCCTTTATCTGTAAAAGCCAAACAGCAAAAATGTTCTGGAGTCTCCTGGCAGTAGCTAAAACAGTTATTACAAAAACTGGAAATCAAATTCAGTTCCTACATTTAACATTTTTTTTTAAATCTAACAGCAATACTATATAAAACTGAAAAATGTGGTCAGAATAAGATCTATAAATCATATTAAGATCTTTAGTGGTTGGAATAGCCTTTGAAATGTTGCTATTGTCACACTTTCTGTATTCTACGTGATTTTCATGTCTGTTGCTAGTTCTACTCTGTTTTTCTAATTATATGTTGAATCATATTTAGCATCACTGTACTGATATTGTATGTTGTTATTATCACTGTATTTTCTCATACTATAATTGGAATCTTATTTTATCTGTATTTGTATCTTGTGTGTGGAGCTTTTCTCCCCAGACCTCCACTGAGAAAGGACATGTATCCAGTCGGACTTTCACAGTTAACAAATGTAAAATAAATAAATAATAAATACCAAGACTCTTAATGTGTTGATTGTATAAGATTACCTTGATGTTTCAGTGTATTCCTAATATTGTATAACAATATGTGATGTTGAATTTCTTTCTTTCTATGTATATATTGTAAATATATTAAATTAAGATTTTTTTTTAAATAAGGAGTGGGAGGTTGAGGGTTAAAGTTAGGAAGTGAAGATGATAGTTAAACTTATGGACCAGGTGGGAGTTTTAAGGTTAGAGTTAGGGTATTGGGAGAGCTATGAGGTTTGCTATGGTTGGGTTGTGGAATTTCTATGTAATTCAGTAAGGTTGGACTAGTGGAATATAGGGCAACTGCACTTTAGATAAAATGAATGAGTAGGTGGGTCATATGCTAATAGCTCAAAAGCACTAGTAGTTGACCCCCATTCTGCCTTGTTTCAACTTGCACGATGGGACTATGAAGCTAAAAAGTAGCAGAGATCTGGTCAAGTAGATGTATGTTGCAAATTCCTTTGGTTTGTGGTAGACTTGACAAGTACATAATCTTCTGAAATAACACAAATTTTACTCTATAAAATTAAATTCCATTTTTGAGCTCAGTTCATTATAGATTGGCTTTTAACATTAATATATTGCATGAACAGATTAATACATATAAAATGTAAAGAAAAATACAAACAAAACTAAATTAGTGTGGATATGCAGTATATATGCATATATATATATATATATATATATATATATATATATATATATATATATATATATACACACACACATACAGATATATCTATATAAATACAGACTGTGTGTTGCTGTTTTCTCTGTCTGCCAATCTTGACCGGTCTCCTGCTCCTAAGACCTTTAGAACTGCACTAAGATAAGCAGTCTCTTGAGTAGCAAAGATTCACCTTATCCCAGAAACAGTAACTGAACACTGTTCATTTTAATCCTTCCCATGGGTGGGTGCTTAATTAGGACAACCTGTGTAAAGGAGAGACAAATGGTATATTAAGTAGAGTGCATTTCATATAGTCACTTGGGCTCCTTCAAACCATGTTGCAATATGCAAAACATGTACTTTATTTTATGCACAAACACACACACACACACACACACACACACACACACACACACACACACACAGACATACACACAATACCTCTCAACATCTTAGTGCAATAAATCTGAACAAAGCTTAAAATAATGGGTGAGGGGGCAAAAGCACATATTTTAAACATTGCTCTTGTAAACTTATAAAGTTGTTAGAATAGCAGTGTTTGCATTAGTGTGCATTTTCTGAAGGATATGAAGTCTGAAACTCAAATGTCTGTCATTATTTAATGACTTCAGTTCTCAGTAATTTAAATCACAGATTGAATGAGCAACAGACCAAAGGTATGAAGAAAAATCTGGACATTTTACAAACATCTGGACAGTTGAGAATAGCGCACACATGCACCACATGCACACACACACACACACACACACACACACACACACACACACACACACACACACACACACACACACATTATTATTATTATTATTATTACTATATTACTAGAAATAAAATGAAAAACATTACTATCATCTCAGAGAAAAGTTTTGGTAAAGTCCTGCAGCAAGAGTTCCACCTGGTGAATGGCCCATCAATGTGACAGTTACTATCTGAGATTCAAAGAATGTGAACCCACCAAGGAATATGCAAGTGCTTCTGCTAGAAATTGGGGGTATGTGGAATCTCTCACTGGCTCCAGCACATCAGGCATTATACCACATTTTCAGCAAATAATGCAGCCTTCTGACATACAAAAATTGTCCTAACCATCACTGGATAATGACTACAGTCTCTACTCTCATTTCACTGTGTGTTCTAGAATACCAAATGTCAGAAGGAATGAATAGGCCTGTAGTAAGTGGATGCTTGATAGTTACTGGAGGGGTGGTAGGTAACAAATTTAGCCATGTTGCATGTGCAGTGTTGGTTTTCATAAAAGTAAGGAAATTACTGGTCACCCATGTATTTTGTAACCAGCATGACATTTTACACTATTTTTCTTGATGCTATTCAGTATTATACATCATACATTACACCTCTAGATAGATAAATAGATATATGTTTGGCAAAGTTCATCAACTTTACATTTCGTAGAAAGCTTTCCTGGATATTACATTTTGTTGACAGGACAGCTGATTAGCAGAATGGTATAAGATTGCTGTAATTCTGAGGTTGGGGAATATGCTCTTTCACCCACTACTGTACATCTTCAGAGTTGGTATATATAAGTAGCAGCTTAGCAGCTGGTGTTGGGGGCACAACTCTCACACAGGGGATAAATCTGCCCCCCTCTTTGGAAATACATTGGTTTTTGGTTTTGGTGTTTTAGGGACATTTCCCTGAGCATGGGTCTACCTGAAAACATTGAAATTCCACAACGCCGACAACAGAGAAGACTGACACTTGAGAATCCCAACGCTGAGAACACTGACATGTTAAGGTAAGTGTGTGATAGGGACAGATAGGGATGGACGTTAGGGTCAGGGTGTGGGTAAGGTAAGTGTGTGATAGTGACAGATGTTAGGGTAGGGTGCGGGTCAGGTAAGTGTGTGATAGTGACGGACTTGAGGGTTAGGGGCAGATTAAGTGAGTTAGGGTTAAGGTGCGGGTAAGGTAAGTGTGCGATAGTGACAGAGTTAAGGGTTAGGGGCGAATTAAGTGAGTTAGGGTTAGGGTGCGGGTAAGGTAAGTGTGCGATAGTGACAGACCTTAGGGTTAGGGTCTGGGTTAAGGTTAGTGCATAGATAGTTGTGTATGTAAGGTTTAGTGTACGTTTGTAAGGGTTTTGGTGTGCTTGTGTTGTGTGTATGTTTTTCGGGAAAAGCATTTGTTTTGTTGATTGTCGGGATTTTGGTTTGTCGGGCATGTGAAGTTTTGTGTTTTTGAACTTTCTTTTTTGTCGTTTTTTTGTGTCGGTTATTTTATTGTCTGTGTTTTGGCATGTCGGTGTTATCAGGTAGACCCATATATATATATATATATATATATATATATATATATATATATATATATATATATATATATATATATATATATATATACTGGTTGTTTCATTTATCAAAGTTGCTGACTCAGCAATACAGTCTCATATTGTTAACTGTATTTAATTGAATTATTGCTTCATTTTGCTGTTTGTGACTGCTTTTTATTCTGCACTTTGAAATTGTGTTTCATTACCTTATATAGCATAGGGTAGAGTCAGACCAGTTGAATCTAGACTGTTTAAACCAGCCATCTTACATTAAGAGGCCTCCCTGCACCCTTGTGGCAGAAGTGGGTAGTTCAGGACCCATCAGAGTTAGGATTGCTGGAGAAAGGCTCAGTCTAGGGCTTTCTCATTGGTAGTTGTGTTAAAACTGTTTAAATCTGCCTGTATGTAAGCCTTACGTTTGCGGAGGTTTGCACTCAGTTTACCAGAGCTGCTCAATGTTTGGCAAATTTAGCCAGAGGTCTGGAGTACATCTGCACTGAAATCCAAGGCATCCATTGAAAAAAGACTGAAAAATAAGTATATTTTAAGCCAGCGCTACAGTTTGTTAACTGCATTTAAATGAAATGTTGTTTCATTTTTGTTGTTTGTGACTAATTCCAGATAGCCCACTTCTTTCTCAAATTCCACATTCAGAAAAATCCTGCCACAATGGATGGGCAGTTTCCTATCATTTCTCCTGCCAGCTTAATTGATATGGGCATCTTAAGGCAATGTATCAATTGCTTCATGTATACCGACAACAAATTACTCCTAAAGCAAACTAACACCATAGGTGGGAGATGCAATACAATGTGGAATTCGAGTCAATTTTCTCATGTAAAAACAAACTAGACATCAGACAGTTTGTCAGCACACATGCTTCACCTCTCACACAAATTAAGGTCATGACACATAACCAACATACATGGAGATACTCACTAAAAGTTTACCAAAAAAAAGAGTCCTCCCAAATCCATACCACCCACACTCACCACTAAGCATAACGAAACCACTATACATATCAAAATACATATGCGTGTCTCAACAAATAAGCCCCTAAGACAAAACACAGCAAATGTCTTGGTCATAGGCAACTCCATAGCGAGACACACAGATGTCCCCCTCACCAGACTGGAGAAGGAGAACATCACAGTCAGCTGCCTATCCGGTGCCAGGATCCAACAAATCACGCATGCACTCAAGTCACTAAACAACAAGTACCGTTATGACTCTGTCATAGTCCATGTTGGAGTGAAAAAAATTGAGACTTACCTCTCTGGACTATATGAAGGCAGACACGATGGAACTCTCTGACTATGCATCCCAGACAAGTATATCCCTAGCCCTAAGCAGTATCCTACCCTCACCCATAATGATGCCATAATATAAACAAAAAATGATTAACTTCAACAATTAGATCAGCTTCTAGAATCAGTCTAGGGGGATCCAGCATCTGTCAGCCTGAGAGAATGTGGTAGACAGTCCTTGCTTCTTTGATAGAGGTGGTCTGCACCTGTCCCCCTAGGATTTCAGATACTGGCAAAGGCCCATGCCTCCCCTATAGTCCCTTTTTAGGCATCGTCAAAGCAAAAGATTTTCCATTGTAACAAAATCTAATCAGGATTGTGCTGCTTAATGCTAGGAGTTTAAACATGAAACTGAACTCCCTGGAAGCACTCTACACCTTGGAGGATGCTGATGTCTGTGCAGTTACCGAGACATAGTTCAAGGCCACTGAGATCAGCCCAGCCTTGCAAGGCTACAATTCCTTCAACACGTTCAGACCTCAAAAGGAGTAGGAGGACACCAAAGGTGGAAGTGTATCCATCTTCCTTAAAACCAAATACACTTTGAGACTGGTCAAACAACATGACTCTTGAATTACACCATGATCAATTAACTATTGGAAAAGTACCATACCACTTCATTGCTAGCTATAGATCTCCCACCATGAACCAGGATAAGCAGACCACCTGCCTCAATTTAATGGAATCCCTCACCATACAACCTAACACCTTAGTCATGGGAGATTTCAACTATCCTTATATAGACTAGGGGATATACATAAGCAAAAATATGCTCATCCAGTGGTTCCTCTAACATAAATGTTCCAGAACAGATAGTCTGCACCCCTACTAGGGGCTCTAATATTCTGGATATAGTACTCGCCAATATGGGGGGAGGGGTCGCTGTACTTCCCCATGGGTGATGCCTTCCCTGGTTAGGTCCGACTATAAATCAGTCTCATTTGAAGTAATTACTGGAACTGACACTCTCATAGGAACAAAAATTATAAAAACTTCACCAAAGCAAACTACACCTTACTGAACAATGGTATTAAATGCTTCATACCACCCACAACCGCAGACACCAATGATCACTATGCAGAAGTGTACGCAAATGCCCTGTACAAACAACCAGATCTTCTCATAAAAACAAGCGCACTGTGGGGAACTTCAAGTATAAACAGGTTATATAACAAGAGGAAGAAACTGTTGTCCAAAAGCAAGAGGGGATATCATTCTGCAGAGGAAGAGTTCCCTCCTAAGCCTAAACAGGAAAATCAGAAATCTTGTAAAGTCTTCTAAAACAAATTATGAAACTAAAATCGCATCCCTAGCCAAGGATAATCATAAGACATTCTTTAACTACATCTGAAGTCTAAAAGGGACTACTAAGCTATGTGCTGAACTGATTGTAGATGGGATCACTCATACTACAATGGAATATATCGCCAACCTCCTAGCTGACAGATTCAATGCAAAGTTTACGCTTTATCCCCATCTACCATATCCTAATGCATACCTGTCACCAATGCTCTGCCTAGAATGTCTAGAGAACAGATCATCTCTGCACTCACCAAGGCCAGAAACAAGGTCTCAGTGGGACCAGATAATAATCCAGGTTGTTTACTAAGCAATCTAAAACAAGACCTAGTGGACCCAACTGGCAATCTCTTTAATCATAGCTTGAGAACTGGCCATGTTCCTGCAGAATGGAGAACAGCAACAGTAATCCCCCTGCAAAAAAGGGGGTGGCATCAACTGACCCTGGGAACTACTGACCCATAAGTCTAACCAGCCTCATCTGCAAAGCCATGGAAATAATTATCATGGATCTTATCAACAAGGAAATTGGTGACCTCCAAATGTTGGACCCAAACCAGTTTGGCTTTGTTAAGGGTAGATCATGCTTATTAAACCTGATAGACTTATTTGAGAATGTCACTAAAGCCATGGATGAAGGTAGGACAGTGCACACAGCCTATCTCAACCTTGCCAAGGCTTTTGACACGCTTCCCCAGTCTAGCATCATTGAAAAACTCTCCCAGATAGGGATTAACACTTAGGTTACTAGATGAGTAACCATTTGGCTCACTGACAGAACACACTCTGTAAAAATTGGTGACTCCACCTCCACCAGTAGAACCGTCACCAGTGGAGTACCACAGCGGTCTGTGCTGGGCCCATTACTGCTTGGTATCTATTTCTCAGAAGTCCAGTCCAGAGTAGATGATCTTTGGCTTACCATGTTTGCTGATGCTTGTAAACTGGGAACATTGAGTCCCCCAGTGATATCAACATATTACAAGAAGAGCTAACACAAACAAATGACAGGTGCCAAAGCCATGGTCTAAAACTTAATGCAAAAAATGTATTATTATTCCCTTTGGCAAAATGGAATTCCCTACAAATTACAATATTGACTGCACCCCCAGAGTTCCAACCCAGTGGTTCAAGACTTGGGAACTACTCAGACTGATTTAGGAAGACTTGATTAAATGAAAGTTTCAGTAAAGAATGTCAATACAGCATCTGAAGCCACATCTGAAGTGGCAAGTGCTCTGTGTATGGTGATTTAATTGTAGAAAACTGTTTCTTTTTTTTTAATTTGTAGCAAGCAGCAATGGGTAATCATATGGCTTAGCTTTGAGAGTATTTTGCTCCCCAGCTCTAACTTTGAGTTGAAGAGGGCACTAGTTTGGGGAACTGCAGAGACCAGTAGATGACCCCAGCTACAGTTTTGGCCGGCATACATTTGGTTAATAGTGATTGAACTACTACCCTTCACAAAATGGAGAAATCCTTAGAGACTTTGGTAGAAACCATCACAAATGAGTCAACATTTCATGGCTCTTTAAGAAGAGAGTACAGGTCTCTAGAAGAAAAGTGAGACTACTGGTAAACATCTGCTCAGATTTCAGAAAAATGAATCTGATAGCTAAGTACTGATTAACCTAAATAAACTGAACGTGGATGAGGATATTGAAGCATATTTTGACAGATATGCCACTAAACAAAACTGGGCTCAAACTGGCTGGGCCAAACTTGGAAGTACTGGCAAAATTGAGTATTAAGAGCTAAAATAAATGTTAGTTAGGGCTGGTGTGTCTTTCAAAACACAGTCCTTAAAATTTCATAACTGGACATTTGATTAAAGGAAATTGCAAGAGCTCACATGTCTGATTTAAAGCATGTTGCAAGCTTATGGTTAGAAACAGAGTTGTACACTAAAAGTAAAATAATAGATATTTTAGCAGTTGATTAGTTCAAAGGACACTTCCAGGTACTTTACATAAACAGGCTTTCAGAGTGTCCTAAGAGTGCTGATAAATTGGTAAAGTTAACTAAAAAATTAAAAGTGTCATAAAACTGTACCCACAGCAGCTTGGTTTTGTCAAGAGCAAATTGTGCCTCCCTCACTTGATTAACTTCTTTAAGATCATTCCAGAGCCAGTAGATGAATAACACTCAGTTCACACAGCATATCTGGACCTGGTTATGGCCTTTCATTCTGTACCCCATGCTATCATCGTAAACAAGCTAAAACAGCTAAAGGAAGACCATTAAATGTAAGATGGATTGAAAACTGATTGAAAGATAAAACCCATGCAATTAAGATGCCAAGTGCCACTTTAGCAAGTAAGAAAGTAACCAATGGGTAATCATATGGCTTAGTACTTAGACCCCTCCTTTTTGTATATACCTTCCAACCTCCAAACCTCAAATCCTGACTTATGGTTAACCAAATTTGCAAACGACTACAAGCTAAGTATTATTGTCTGATCTCACATTGATACAAAAACACTTCAACAAAAAGTAATCCTTGGTAAATGATGGTGTTCAGAGAAAGTACTAAATACAAAATTATGAAACTTTGATGCCTTTGGGAAATACCCTTCATCCACAACTTACAACATAAATAACAACCTACTCCACAGTGACACTGTAGCCAGGATTTCATCACCTGACTAAAAATCCCTTGCATTTATCCACCTTGTTGCAACAGTGGTTAAGAAATCCTTTTGTCTAGCACAACAGATATCCAAAGGTATCACATATAAGTCAAAGCATGTTATTGCCTCTCTGTAGTCTGTCCTGATTAGATCAGTTATTGAGTACAATGCCAGTTTGGACATTTATCTATCCAATTATAGCAAACAGATAGACAGGCCCCAAAGTTTTCTGATGAAAAAGATTGCTGGCCTAAAATGTCTTAGTTATTGAAACAGACATGAAGCCAAATCTCTGTACTCTGTTTCTTATAGACTTCTGCATAAAGATCTATACCTGATATTCAAGGTCAAAAAGCACCCAAAGGCATGTCTTATACCTTCACAAGATGAACAGCATCATAAACATAAAAATATAGGAACAAAAGCCTTCACTAACTATAAATAAAACATATCAGTAGAATAGATTCATTGTCCAATGGTTGCCACAATGGCTGGAAAAAACAGTTTCTGCATGCTAAGCAGATTAACACCCTTGTATCTTTTAAAGCTAACCTTAGTGATTGGATGGGTACCCACAAGTTCATTCTGGATCTGACATGTTTTGCCCTCCTGGAAGCAGAAGAATTCCAATGAGGATGGCATTTTGGTAAGGTGTATATTGTCCTCAAACTTACTTGACTCGTAATTCCTGTGATATTATGACCGTATGAAAGGTTACTAACTAATGATGCACTTTTAAGTTGATTAGCCTAGGCCTGTAGTCAAAAGTGTGCAGACATTTGTGAACACAAAAAAGTTGTCAGCAACTAAAATAGCCTGCTTTAGTAGTGGGAATTGGGGGGGGGGGGTACTTAAAATTGTTTAAAGAATGATGTACCTAATAAAACTATGATTTCTAGAAAATATGCTGGTAATAAACATGTAAATGATGTTCCTATCACAAATTCAATTTCTAACAAACATGCTGATAATGAAAATGTACTAATGTCATCATAATGTAGCTGCTAGAGCAGTAGAAGTAGTATATTGCCTCTTTTCTACCACTAAGTTAGTCAAATGTACAGTATTGGTGGATGGGAAGGAACTGTGGGAGCTACTAGATTCTGGGAGCATGTTCACATTTGTTAAGGAATGTTATGTCTGCAAGCATAAAACATATGATAAGAAATGTAAAAACAATATATGTTTATGGAGATAGGAAATAGTATCTTACAACACTTGTAAAGCAATGGCATGTCTTAGCACTGAAAAGTATTTGGTATCAGAAGACATTTATGTAATTTAGAATTTATGTAATGTAGAATTTTAAATGTAATTGGAGGTTTCTGCTGAACAGTTTATTTCTTCTATTTAATGATACCTCTTTTATTGTTCTTTAGTAACACCATTCTATTCATGCCCAAAAGTAATAGGACTAAAGTGATTGTCCTATAATGAACTGGTGTCCTACCCAGGATTAGTTAGCTGCTTTATACCAACTGAGTATTAGGATCCTGATGTCTGAGAAATAAATTGAATGGCATACATCTTGTGTGGCACCCTAGCTGAAAGTATCCATGACTACATACCTCCCTCCCTCACATACACAATGTCCAAGTCATTAAGGCCTACTCAAACACAAGATTACCTTTTTCTCCCTTTTTTGCACAGTGTCTTAATCTTCATTTTTCCCCTGAAGTTATTCATTTATTCATCCAATATGTTCTATTTAACCAAGACTGCACTCTAATAATGGTGGAGGAAACAAATGCATTAAGCTGGGAGTCTGGAGGTTCTAGATGCTCTGAAGAGGATTTTAGAATGTTTTGAACAACCTTTGTCATTCATGAAAAAAATGATCAAAGGAAGAAATTTAGTCACACTCTTCAGCTTTTTTTCTCCTGCTCCTTTCAGCACATCCTAACTGACCAAGACTATACTGTATTGACTACAGAGGAATTAACTGTACTAGCAAGAGGTTTGGGGTCCAAAATACCCCCATAACCCATAGAGATCTGGATGCTCTGAGGTGCATTTTAGAGTTTTTAAACAACCATTTTAATCCAGTGTTTGTCTGAACAAAATCCATGATCAAAGGAAGAAATTCAGTCTTAATCTTCAGCTTTGTTTTTCCTTGCATTTTTTCAGACCATCTTAACTGGCCAGGACTACACTGTAATAAATAAGTTAAGCTGGGGGTCTGGGGAGGGGGGGGGTGCTACACACCCTGACGCCATGAGATTATAGATTTACACTGGTGCAGTTAAGAGCTTTCTTCCCAGTCTTTTGATACAATGACGGCCTAAACAAAATTATACATGCAAAAAAAGAAATTCAATCCTACTTTTTATTTCACAGCAGGGATAAGTTGTATCCAACTTTAAATGTGCAAAGCTATTGAAACACTGGTTCACAATAAACAGAGAAGATAAAATGCTTGTCTTTATACATACATAATATTTGGGAATATTACCTGGCCACTCACTTCAAAATAGGTAGTCATTTTCTATATCCCTCTCTGGGATTATAATTAAGACACAAAGATCCACAGTCATATTTCATACTGCTGTTGTCATATTTATATAAAGCATGCCTCTTCACCCAACCCCCCCCCCAAACGACAGCTACCTTCTATAGACTCTTCTGATGTCAGACTGCGGTAAAACTGAAAAAAACAAATAGAACATAAAATAATTTCTGTCAGACATACATAACCCACATGCTTATTAACTCAACCCAAAAGATAGCCACTTGTATATGTATCAGATACTTGATTGTGAAGAAAATAGAAACAAAAAATTATTTCAATAATGTTTCCAACTTGTTACTTCTAAAGACAATACAGTGTACTTAAACAAGTTATAGTGACCTCCAATGCACCCTTCTGTTCTGAAGTTTGTATAGAAAGTTAAAGAAATAATGACCACATTGTCCCCAGCACAGCACAAGATATAGTGATGTCTGAGGTTTGAGTGGATTGTTAATGAAATAATGACATTGCCCCCTGCCCCCCTTTCCACACACACACACACACACACACACACACACACACACACACACACACGCACGCACACACACACGCACACACACACACACACACACACACACACACACACACACACACACACACACAGAGTACAGTAACCTTCTGTGTACACATATGAGCATGGCTGGTTTTAGATTAGGTGGGGGCAGAGCAGAGGTGATTTCTAAGCCCATGTCAAGATACACTTATACAGCTTTAGTGTATCAACATACCAGCCCAGATGTTCTGAATGTCTGGATATTCTGTGATGCATTTATACTTTATTTTTTGAGAGATGTTTCTTAAACTGAGCAAATGACAACAGAATCAGTCACTTTCATTCAGACAACCCTCACCAAGCAGTTATAATCACTTCTAAGTACAATTTGCACATCTGATTGTGATACAAGAGGATGATCCTGTAATGTATTTCAACTTTGTTCAAAACAAACAGCTGCAACACATTAAATATTGCATGTTTCACATTGTTTAATTATTTATTTATTAATTTCTCTTTGTTTATCAGGAAATTCAATTGGGGTTTATCCCATTTTCAGTGGAGCCTGGGAAGAAAAGCTACACATATTAGCCAGCCCCAACAAGCAGTTATACCCATGATATCTGATAGCTATGTAATATTATTTCACTTCCACAGCATCCTGACATTGAAACTGTAATAAAGGCCCTTAAAACATAGATACATAATCACATTAATCCTAAAATGATAGCCACAACAGTTATGTCTATTCTGTCTGTGCATTTCAGGTGTCTAGTTAAGTAGCCAAACTTAGTTCTCATAAATAAGCACTAGTCCTACAAAGCTAGATAGTGATGGTTTAAACTCAACAAACAGCAATAGGAACAGATACTTTCATCCAGCCAACCCCAACCTCCAACAAAAAGTTATACCCATGACGTCTGATAACTGTGTAATATTAGTTCCCTTTCACAGCATGACTCTCAACCGCAGACATGGAAAATATGAATAAAAGCCCTTGAAACAGCTAAAAATCTGGACATCTAATTAGCATAAAACATGAATACCGAATAGCACATAACTGTTCCTACTTCCAACAGGCATGTTGGATACTACCCAAACCCAAACACCTAATAAAAAGAGTGACAAAAATGATGGAAAATGATAAGCATGTTATCAAGAAGCAGAATAAAAGATGGAGACGTTAGTGAACTGCATTGCAAAATTCTACCACACAAGGTCATTTATTTTTGCTTCAGAAAAAGGAAGCACAAGATGTGTGCCCTCTATTTATTGTTGACACTAGTAAGTACATCATGTAGTCCAGTTTTCTGTGCACTAGACAACTTCAAAAATCACATGTGACTGGGGAAAGTCAGAAGACTGTGAAGGATTAAATTAAGCCTGAAAATAGGGACATGTTCCAAAAAATAGGGATATCCTGTGTTGGAGTAAATCAGGCCTAAATGTACAAACATTCCACTCTGCACACAAAAAAAAATCACAAAACCAGAGAAATGTTGTCAAAATATCTAGTTGGTTAATGTTAATGTTACTGTAAAAAACAGTTATAACATCTGTCTGTACTATTACTCTCAGCAGGTATCTACACAATTAGGTCTGCTGCTTCACAGTCCACACAAAAAAGTTGACACAAAGGTTAAAGTATTTCAATTAAGTTGCTCCATACAAGTACAGAGAAATATTGTCAAAATATATCTGGTTAATCACTGCCAGTGTTATTGTAAAAAAAAAAAAAAATTAATAACACATTTCATGGCACCATTCCTCTTATCATCTATCCAAAGACAAACCACAAAGCCAGGATTTATTGCCAAAAATGATCTAGTTGATCACTGCCACCATTTTCTCAGAATTTAATAACACCTATCATGCCATAGTTCAATGTCTGTAACATGTCCCCACTTTTGTTCTATTTTCTTACGTCAATTATTAAAAAAGAAAAAAAAAAAAGCTCCCTTTATTTGAAAATTGCAAGATGTCTCCTCCCAAGACCTCACAATGTTTAAACTTGACGTGATGTCAACATCAAGTTAAGTGGGCTGGAGCACTGCCCCTCCCCACAGCACTCGCTGCGCCACAGGCATATTTTCCTTTACTATGGTGATTTATTTATTTATTTTTAGAGCAAAGAAATATTGATCTAACATTAGATAGATTGATAGATAGATAGATAGATAGATAGATAGATAGATAGATAGATAGATAAAGGGAAAAAGTGCCTCTACAACCATTGTTCACTTATGCATAAGGCTGGCCCTGAAGAAAGTTATGTAATATACACCATTAATGCCTATATGTGGAGCAGCATAACTCTTATTTGTTTAAGAAGGCATCTTCAGCATCATCATAGGAGAAAATTATCTAAGAGAAAAGTTGCTTAATTTACTAGTGAGTAGACATGTTAAGAAATTTATTACAGAAAGTCAATAAAACCCAAAATGCTAGAAGTCTGATAAAACAAATAACACAGTAATCAAGACTGTCCATACAAATTCATGCAATATAACAGATGTAAATAGGATATATTACTGTGCAGCTAAATTAATAACAGATAAAATCTTACCACGAAAACAGAAGGCAGTAAGGGAAAGGGAGAAATCAAATGCCTTCATAGAAGTATAGAATAGAGAAAACTATAAAGCAATTAAGACAAGAATTGTCACTGTTAGAAAAGTACAGAAGAGGGAACAGATCAACAAAAATACTTAGAATGATAGATGTGATAAAAGCAATGTGCAGTTTCAGAACAAACCAAGATCTGTCATACACTATTGCAAATAATAAACTAAAGATATCAGCACAGGCAGAAAAAACTTAGAAGATGTGCAGATAAATATAAAGAAAACTACAAAATAAGCAATGTATTGATGACCCAAAAATCTTTTATAGAAAATTGGGAAATAAAGCAAAAGGAATAGGGACACCACCAAAAAAGAAGAAATAGACACATTTTGGAGAAATATCTATGAAGATCCTGTGAAACATGACAAAGATGCTGAACGGATAAAAAAAATAAAAGAAGGAGTAAAAAGTTCAAATGTACAGGATATGAAATGGATGAAGTAATGGCCAGGGAAATTGAAACAAAATTTAACTCATTACATCTGAGCGATGTCTCCAGGTGCATCTGCAGTTAACTCCTAGACACCTCCAGGCATCAAATATTGTTCATACTTGCATTAATAATTCCACAACCATGCTATGTACAAGATTTTGAAAGATTTCATCTAATAGCTTCCACAATGGCAAACTCAACTACATTAATATTTTACCTCTGTCTAGTGCAGGCAAAAATATATTAACCTTTGTTTTTATGATATTAATTTATATAGACATAATTTTCACATTTTTCTAAATATGTCAATGACAAGTAAAACAGATAGAACTCCTTAGCCTCGTATGAAAGCTCTCAGCTAGATGAATAAAATGCTGCTGACAGTATGTGTGTTACTTGAGAGGTTGCTGAGATATTGTAAGTTGTTTACAAAATATTACAAATGTAATTGCTACTGTGTTTACTGTAACTTACAAAATTCAGTTTAGGACATGCAACCTAAATAATACCACCACTATAAAAAATAGTTTGTGCTGAAGGGTTTGCAATTTCTAGTTCTTCCATGACCCCTATGGTTCCAAATATATGAATATTTGTTTGAAATGTGCAGACAGAATTTCATAGTGTCAAAAGGCTTAGGCTCCGCCCATTGGAAGTGACAGTGCAAACTTCTGGGAACACCATTGGAGTGAATGAGTTAAAAAAAAGCTCCTAATTGGAAAACCCCAGGCCCGATGCAGTACCTAACTACTGGCTAAAAAGTATTAACATCTTTACATGAAGATTTAGCCATGAGTAAGAACTATTTATATGTGCGACCAGAACAGACACCAACTAGTTAACAACAGGAAAATGATACTTCTTAAGAGTGAACCTGCAAGCTATCCAAGCTATAGGCCAACAACTTGCCTTCTGATGATGTATAAACTATACACTGGGATTAATGCCAACAGAGTTTACAGTCTTCTAAAAGAAAATGCAATCATGGCAATAAAACAGAGGTAACAAAAGAAAGCCACAAGGAACAAAGGATTATTTGTTGTTAAATAAGGTCATGATGGTGAATTATAAAAAGGGGAAGAATCTAAGTATTGCACATAGGTTCATAGGTTCATAGGTTGATACTAGGCTATCTGCCCTAGGGCATTTATAAGCCTAGCCAGAGTGTGTTTGGCTTTCACCACCCTTTTAGATTAGTTGACTGTGCCTCTGTATAGTAGGTCACAGAAGATAGCCCTTTTGAGGTTAGTTTACTGTGCCTCTGTCTAATAGGGACACAGAAGAGATCCCTGGGGTAAACCTACGATCTTCACCCCAGGGATCACGTCAGTCGCTCTGCTAGACAGGGGTCCAGGAAAGTAAATAATGTGGGAAGAAATAGCCAGGGAATTGTTATGGCTAGGCTTGTATAGGCCCTAGGGCTGATAGCCTAGTACCAACCTATGAACCTATGAACCTATGAACCCATCCACTCGTCAAGATTTCTCTTGAAGAGGGTCATTGAGGGACTCTGCCTAACATGGATTGGGATTTTGTTCCAGAGTGAGGGGAGCCTCTGGGATATGAATCTGTCCCTCCAGCATGCCCTATTTATTTCTGTGCTGAGGTTTAAGTCCCTGGAGCGTGTAGCTCTAAGGGATTTGGATTTCCTAAGGTGGAGCATGTCCATTAATTCTGGGTCGGACATGGCTTTATACGTCAGGCACAGATCGCCTCTGGGTAGGCGGTAAGCAACTGAGTAGAGCTGGAGTTTCTTTAGCCTAACTGCGTAGGGCATCTGTTTGAGTCCCTTGATCCTCTTGGTGAGGTACTTTTGGGGTCTTTCCAGTTGCTGCAGGTGTCGGGTAAGGTACATCCCAAATGGGGCATTGTATTCAATTATGGGCCTGATGAGTGATGAGTAGAGGGGCACAATGACCTCTCTTAATCTAGATGTGAACCCTTTCGTGATAAGGTGGGCTATATAGAAGGTCTTTCTAACCACTTTGGCAATGTGATTGTCAAAGGAGAGATTGCTATCTACTTGGGTCCCCAAATCCCTAATTACTTCTTCCGTACTCAATGGATTACCACCTATGTGGTAATTTGTGGGCACTTTGTTTTTCCCAAAGGGGATGACTATGCACTTTTTGGCATTTAGCTTTAGGCCATGGCTCTGGCACCAGTTATCCATCTCTGTGAGACTCTTTTGGAGGAGCCGGCGAGTCAATTATGGCACCCAGTTTGCAGTCATCTGCGAACTTGGTCAGCCATAGTCCTCCCATGTTAGCCTGTACCTCAGAAAAATATATACCGAACAAGAGTGGTCCCAGGACTGAGCCTTGTTGGACGCCACTTGTAACTGGTTTAGAGTCTGACATAGCACCTGCAATTCTGACCATGTGGGTTCTATCCCTGAGCCAGTTTGCAACCCATCTTGTGACATAGGGGTTGATATTTAAGCTGGTGAGCTTATTTATGATGCCCGAGTGGGGTATTGTGTCGAAGGCTTTTGCGAGGTCCAGGTAGGCTGTGTGGACTACCTTCCCTTCATCTATGGCCTTGGTGATTGTTTCAAAGAAGTCGACCAGGTTCAAGAGGCAAGATCTGCCCTTAACAAAGCCGAATTGTGTAGGATCCAGTGTTTGGAGGTTCCCAGTGTCTTTGTTTATGAGTTTCATGATGATATGCTCGATAGCTTTGCAGACCAGACTAGTCAGGCTTATAGGGCGATAGTTTCCGGGGTCCATTGTGGCACCACCTTTGTGGAGTGGGACCACTGTTGCTGTACACCATTCCTTGGGTACATATCTTGTAGTAAGGCTGAGATTGAACAGTGACTTTATTTGAGGTTTCAGTTCTTCTTGGAGTTCATGTAATACGTAGCCCGGGACACCGTCCGGTCCCATTGATGCTGTGTTTTTTGCTTTGGACAGGGCAGCTCTCACCTGTGCATCTGTGATGTCAGGGAGGCTACACTCTGTTGGGATAGACATTTGCTATTTTGGCGGAAGGGGGGGAGAAGTTTTCACTGAACCTGTCCGCCAGGATGTTGGCAATGTCTGTGGGTTCAGTGTATTTTTTGTCATTTTGCACTAACTCAGAGCATATCTGGGAGTTGCCACCCAGGTTCCTGACATAACTAAAGAAGGCTTTGTGATTATCTTTAGCATCTTGTGCACTTTTTCTTTCGAAGCTGGCCTTAGATGATTTTATGAGAGATCATAGTTTCTTGCTAGTACTGATCAGAGATGCCTTCCCTTTTTGGGATTTTGCTCTATCATGTAGTAGCTTCCTCCTTCTGTTGTATAGCTAATTTACGGCTGGGGTCCACCAGACAGGTCTCCTGCCTTTGGAGGAATGAGTCTTGGTTTTATTTGGGATAGCACGATCCATGCATTCCTGTAGGTGTCCATAGAATGCGTTTGTAAAGGATTCTGCGGTTTGGGCCATATTTTCCACTGGCCGGGGGCTTTGAAGGATTCCACCTCGGTTTTGAGAAGTGTGAAGTTTGCTTATGAGAAGTTCTTCACCCTGGTTTCCTTGGCTGGGGGTGGGGACAGGATATGGATGTCCAGTGAGATTAATTTATGGTCAGATCTTACCAATGAGGGGTATACCTCTGGTATGGAACATAGAGTCCCCATGTTGGTGATTATCAGGTCCAATATGTTTTCCCCTCTTGTGGGAGTGGTGACCAGTTGTTCCATAGCATTTCAGTTTATAAATTCTAGGAACCATTGGTCGAGGGTGTTGGGGCTTGAGTAGTGCTCCCAGTCTATGTTTGGGTAGTTGAAGTCACCCAATATAATGGTGTTTGGAGAGACCTTCATATTTTCCAGTGTTCTCAGGAAAGCTGAGTGGGGTTCCTGAGTTTGGGAGGGTTGTCTGTAGCAGACTACAAACTGAAAGGCAGTTTTTCCCACTGTTAGTTGCACATGGATGGTCTCCGATGCTTCATGCACCATTCTATTCATGCCCAAAAGTAATAGGACTAAAGTGATTGTCCTATAATGAACTGGTGTCCTACCCAGGATTAGTTAGCTGCTTTATACCAACTGAGTATTAGGATCCTGATGTCTGAGAAATAAATTGAATGGCATTGAATGGCATACATCTTGTGTGGCACCCTAGCTGAAAGTATGCATGACTACATACCTCCCTCCCTCACATACACAATTTCCAAGTTGTTAAGGCCTACTCAAACACAAGATTACTTTTTTCTCCCTTTTTTGCACAGTGTCTTAATCTTCATTTTTCCCCTGAAGTTATTCATTTATTCATCCAATATGTTCTATTTAACCAAGACTGCACTCTAATAATGGTGGAGGAAACAACTGCATTAAGCTGGGAGTCTGTAGGTTCGAGATGCTCTGAAGAGGATTTTAGAATGTTTTGAACAACCTTTGTCATTCATGAAAAAAATGATCAAAGGAAGAAATTTAGTCGCACTCTTCAGCTTTTTTTCTCCTGCTCCTTTCAGCGCATCCTAACTGACCGAGACTATACTGTATTGACTACAGAGGAATTAACTGTACTAGCAGGAGGTTTGGGGTCCAAAATACCCCCATAACCCATAGAGATCTGGATGCTCTGAGGTGCATTTTCGAGTTTTTAAACAACCATTTTAATCCAGTGTTTGTCTGAACAAAATCCATGATCAAAGGAAGAAATTCAGTCTTAATCTTCAGCTTTGTTTTTCCTTGCATCTTTTCAGACCATCTTAACTGGCCAGGACTACACTGTAATAAATAAATTAAGCTGGGGGTCTGGGGGGGGGGGGTGCTACACACCCTGACGCCATGAGATTATAGATTTACACTGGTGCAGTTAAGAGCTTTTTTCCCAGTCTTTTGATACAATGACGGCCTTAACAAAAATTATACATGCAAAAAAAGAAATTCAATCCTACTTTTTATTTCACAGCAGGGATAAGTTGTATCCAACTTTAAATGTGCAAAGCTATTGAAACACTGGTTCACAATAAACAGAGAAGATAAATGCTTGTCTTTATACATACATAATATCTGGGAATATTACCTGGCCACCCACTTCAAAATAGGTAGTCATTTTCTATATCCCTCTCTGGGATTATAATTAAGACACAAAGATCCACAGTTATATTTCATACTGCTGTTGTCATATTTATATAAAGCATGCCTCTTCACCCAATCCCCCCCCCCCCCCCCCAAATGACAGCTACCTTCTATAGACTCTTCTGATGTCAGACTGCGGTAAAACTGAAAAAAACAAATAGGACATAACATAATTTCTGTCAGACATACATAACCCACATGCTTATTAACTCAACCCAAAAGATAGCCACTTGTATATGTATCAGATACTTGATTGTGAAGAAAATAGAAACAAAAAATTATTTCAATAATGTTTCCAACTTGTTGCTTCTAAAGACAATACAGTGTGCCTAAACAAGATATAGTGACCTCCAATGCACCCTTCTGTTCTGAAGTTTGTATAGAAAGTTAAAGAAATAATGACCACATTGTCCCCAGCACAGCACAAGATATAGTGATGTCTGAGGTTTGAGTGGATTGTTAATGAAATAATGACATTGCCCCCTGCCCCCTTTCCACACACACACACACACACACACACACACACACACACACACACACACGCACGCACACACGCCTGCACACACACACACACACACACACACATACACACACACACACACACACACACACACACACACACACACACACACACACACACACACACACACACACACACACACAGAGTACAGTAACCTTCTGTGTACACATATGAGCATGGCTGGTTTTAGATTAGGTGGGGGCAGGGCAGAGGTGATTTCTAAGCCCATGTCAAGATACACTTATACAGCTTTAGTGTATCAACGTACCAGCCCAGATGTTCTGAATGTCTGGATATTCTGTGATGCATTTATACTTTATTTTTTGAGAGATGTTTCTTAAACTGAGCAAATGACAACAGAATCAGTCACTTTCATTCAGACAACCCTCACCAAGCAGTTATAATCACTTCTAAGTACAATTTGCACATCTGATTGTGATACAAGAGTATGATCCTGTAATGTATTTCAACTTTGTTCAAAGCAAACAGCTGCAACACATTAAATATTGCATGTTTCACATTGTTTAATTATTTATTTATTAATTTCTCTTTGTTTATCAGGAAATTCAATTGGGGTTTATCCCATTTTCAGTGGAGCCTGGGAAGAAAAGCTACACATATTAGCTAGCCCCAACAAGCAGTTATACCTATGATATCTGATAGCTATGTAATATTATTTCACTTCCACAGCATCCTGACACTGAAACTGTAATAAAGGCCCTTGAAACATAGATACATAATCACATTAATCCTAAAATGATAGCCACAACAATTATGTCTATTCTGTCTGTGCATTTCAGGTGTCTAGTTAAGTAGCCCAACTTAGTTCTCATAAATAAGCACTAGTCCTACAAAGCTAGATAGTGATGGTTTAAACTCAACAAACAGCAATAGGAACAGATACTTTCATCCAGCCAACCCCAACCTCCAACAAAAAGTTATACCCATGACGTCTGATAACTGTGTAATATTAGTTCCCTTTCACAGCATGACTCTCAACCACAGACATGGAAAATATGAATAAAAGCCCTTGAAACAGCTAAAAATCGGGACATCTAATTAGCATAAAACATGAATACCGAATAGCACATAACTGTTCACACTTCCAACAGGCATGTTGGATACTACCCAAACCCAAACACCTAATAAAAAGAGTGACAAAAATGATGGAAAATGATAAGCATGTTATCAAGAAGCAAAATAAAAGATGGAGACGTTAGTGAACTGCATTGCAAAATTCTACCACACAAGGTCATTTATTTTTGCTTCAGAAAAAGGAAGCACAAGATGTGTGCCCTCTATTTATTGTTGACACTAGTAAGTACATCATGTAGTCCAGTTTTCTGTGCACTAGACAACTTCAAAAATCACATGTGACTGGGGAAAGTCAGAAGACTGTGAAGGATTAAATTAAGCCTGAAAATAGGGACATGTTCCAAAAATTAGGGATATCCTGTGTTGGAGTAAATCAGGCCTAAATGTACAAACATTCCACTCTGCACACAAAAAAAATCACAAAACCAGAGAAATGTTGTCAAAATATCTAGTTGGTTAATGGTAATGTTATTGTAAAAAAACAGTTATAACATCTGTCTGTACTATTACTCTCAGCAGGTATTTACACAATTAGGTCTGCTGCTTCACAGTCCACACAAAAAAGTTGACACAAAGGTTAAAGTATTTCAATTAAGCTGCTCCATACAAGTACAGAGAAATATTGTCAAAATATATCTGGTTAATCACTGCCAGTGTTATTGTAAAAAAAAAAAATTAATAACACATTTCATGGCACCATTCCTCTTATCATCTATCCAAACACAAACCACAAAGCCAGGATTTATTGCCAAAAATGATCTAGTTGATCACTGCCACCATTTTCTCAGAATTTAATAACACCTATCATGCCATAGTTCAATGTCTGTAACATGTCCCCACTTTTGTTCTATTTTCTTACGTCAATTATTAAAAAAGAAAAAAAAAACAAACAGCTCCCTTTATTTGAAAATTGCAAGGTGTCCCCTCCCATGACCTCACAATGTTTAAACTTGACATGATGTCAACATCAAGTTAAGTGGGCTGGAGCACTGACCCTCCCCACAGCACTCGCTGCGCCACAGGCATATTTTCCTTTACTATGGTGCTTTATTTATTTATTTTTAGAGCAAATAAATATTGATCTAACATTAGATAGATAGATAGATAGATAGATAGATAGATAGATAGATAGATAGATAGATAGATAGATAGATAAAGGGAAAAAGTGCCTCTACAACCATTGTTCGCTTATGCATAAGGCTGGCCCTGAAGAAAGTTATGTAATATACACCATTAATGCCTATATGTGGAGCAGCATAACTCTTATTTGTTTAAGAAGACATCTTCAGCATCATCATAGGAGAAAATTATCTAAGAGAAGAGTTGCTTAATTTACTAGTGAGTAGACATGTTAAGAAATTTATTACAGAAAGTCAATAAAACCCAAAATGCTAGAAGTCTGATAAAACAAATAACACAGTAATCAATACTGTCCATACAAATTCATGCAATATAACAGATGTAAATAGGATATATTACTGTGCAGCTAAATTAATAACAGATAAAATCTTACCACGAAAACAGAAGGCAGTAAGGGAAAGGGAGCAATCAAATGCCTTCATAGAAGTATAGAATAGAGAAAACTATAAAGCAATTAAGACAAGAATTATCACTGTTAGAAAAGTACAGAAGAGGGAACAGATCAACAAAATACTTAGAATGATAGATGTGATAAAAGCAATGTGCAGTTTCAGAACAAACCAAGATTTATTTGCAAATAATAAACTAAAGATATCAGCACAGGCAGAAAAAACTTAGAAGATGTGCAGATAAATATAAAGAAAACTACAAAATAAGCAATGTATTGATGACCCAAAAATCTTTTATAGAAAATTGGGAAATAAAGCAAAAGGAATAGAGACACCACCAAAAAAGAAGAAATAGGCACATTTTGGAGAAATATCTATGAAGATCCTGTGGAACATGACAAAGATGCTGAATGGATAAAAAAAATAAAAGAAGGAGTAAAAAGTTCAAATGTACAGGATATGAAATGGATGAAGTAATGGCCAGGGAAATTGAAACAAAATTTAACTCATTACATCTGAGTGATGTCTCCAGGTGCATCTGCAGTTAACTCCTAGACACCTCCAGGCATCAAATATTGTTCATACTTGCATTAATAATTCCACAACCATGCTATGTACAAGATTTTGAAAGATTTCATCTAATAGCTTCCACAATGGCAAACTCAACTACATTAATATTTTACCTCTGTCTAGTGCAGGCAAAAATATATTAACCTTTGTTTTTATGATATTAATTTATATAGACATAATTTTCACATTTTTCTAAATATGTCAACGACAAGTAAAACAGATAGAACTCCTTAGCCTCGTATGAAAGCTCTCAGCTAGATGAATAAAATGCTGCTGACAGTATGTGTGTTACTTGAGAGGTTGCTGAGATATTGTAAGTTGTTTACAAAATATTACAAATGTAATTGCTACTGTGTTTACTGTAACTTACAAAATTCAGTTTAGGACATACAACCTAAATAATACCACCACTATAAAAAATAGTTTGTGCTGAAGGGTTTGCAATTTCTAGTTCTTCCATGACCCCTATGGTTCCAAATATATGAATATTTGTTTGAAATGTGCAGACAGAATTTGATAGTGTCAAAAGGCTTAGGCTCCGCCCATTGGAAGTTACAGTGCAAACTTCTGGGAACACCATTGGAGTGAATGAGTTAAAAAAAAAGCTCCTAATTGGAAAACCCCAGGCCCAGATGCAGTACCTAACTACTGGCTAAAAGTATTAACATCTTTACATGAAGATTTAGCCATGAGTAAGAACTATTTATATGTGCGACCAGAACAGACACCAACTAGTTAACAACAGGAAAATGATACATCTTAAGAGTGAACCTGCAAGCTATCCAAACTATAGGCCAACAACTTGCCTTCTGATGATGTATAAACTATACACTGGGATTAATGCCAACAGAGTTTACAGTCTTCTAAAAGAAAATGCAATCATGGCAATAAAACAGAGATAACAAAAGAAAGCCACAAGGAACAAAGGATTGTTTGTTGTTAAATAAGGTCATGATGGTGAATTATAAAAAGAGGAAGAATCTAAGTATTGCACATAGGTTCATAGGTTCATAGGTTGATACTAGGCTATCTGCCCTAGGGCGTTTATAAGCCTAGCCAGAGTGTGTTTGGCTTTCACCACCTTTTTAGATTAGTTGACTGTGCCTCTGTATAGTAGGTCACAGAAGATAGCCCTTTTGAGGTTAGTTTACTGTGCCTCTGTCTAGTAGGGACACAGAAGAGATCCCTGGGGTAAACCTACGATCTCCCATCCACTCGTCAAGATTTCTCTTGAAGGAGGTCATTGAGGGACTCTGCCTAACATGGATTGGGATTTTGTTCCAGAGTGAGGGGAGCCTCTGGGATATGAATCTGTCCCTCCAGCATGCCCTATTTATTTCTGTGCTGAGGTTTAAGTCCCTGGAGCGTGTAGCTCTAAGGGATTTGGATTTCCTAAGGTGGAGCATGTCCATTAATTCTGGGTTGGACATGGCTTTATACGTCAGGCACAGATCGCCTCTGAGTAGGCGGTAAGCAACTGAGTAGAGCTGGAGTTTCTTTAGCCTAACTGCGTAGGGCATCTGTTTGAGTCCCTTGATCCTATTGGTGAGGTACTTTTGGGGTCTTTCCAGTTGCTGCAGGTGTCGGGTAAGGTACATCCCAAATGGGGCATTGTATTCAATTATGGGCCTGATGAGTGATGAGTAGAGGGGCACAATGACCTCTCTTAATCTAGATGTGAACCCTTTCGTGATAAGGTGGGCTATATAGAAGGTCTTTCTAACCACTTTGGCAATGTGATTGTCAAAGGAGAGATTGCTATCTACTTGGGTCCCCAAATCCCTAATTACTTCTTCCATACGCAATGGATTACCACCTATGTGGTAATTTGTGGGCACTTTGTTTTTCCCAAAGGGGATGACTATGCACTTTTTGGCATTTAGCTTTAGGCCATGGCTCTGGCACCAGTTGTCCATCTCTGGAGACTCTTTTGGAGGATGCTTGTGTCAGCCGGCGAGTCGATTATGGCACCCAGTTTGCAGTCATCTGCGAACTTGGTCAGCCATAGTCTTCCCATGTTAGCCTGTACCTCAGAAAAATATATACCGAACAAGAGTGGTCCCAGGACTGAGCCTTGTGGGACGCCACTTGTAACTGGTTTAGAGTCTGACATAGCACCTGCAATTCTGACCATGTGGGTTCTATCCCTGAGCCAGTTTGCAACCCATCTTGTGACATAGGGGTTGATATTTAAGCTGGTGAGCTTATTTATGATGCCCGAGTGGGGTATTGTGTCGAAGGCTTTTGCGAGGTCCAGGTAGGCTGTGTGGACTACCTTCCCTTCATCTATGGCCTTGGTGATTGTTTCAAAGAAGTCGACCAGGTTCAAGAGGCAAGATCTGCCCTTAACAAAGCCAAATTGTGTAGGATCCAGTGTTTGGAGGTTCCCAGTGTCTTTGTTTATGAGTTTTATGATGATATGCTCGATAGCTTTGCAGACCAGGCTAGTGAGGCTTATAGGGCGATAGTTTCCAGGGTCCATTGTGGCACCACCTTTGTGGAGTGGGACCACTGTTGCTGTACGCCATTCCTTGGGTACATATCCTGTAGTAAGGCTGAGATTGAACAGTGACTTTATGTGAGGGTTCAGTTCTTCTTGGAGTTCATGTAAGACGTAGCCCGGGACACCGTCCAGTCCCATTGATGCTGTGTTTTTTGCTTTGGACAGGGCAGCTCTCACCTGTGCATCTGTGATGTCAGGGAGGCTACACTCTGTTGGGATAGACATTTGCTATTTTGGGGGAAGGGGGGGAGAAGTTTGCACTGAACCTGTCTGCCAGGATGTTGGCAATGTCTGTGGGTTCAGTGTATTTTTTGTCATTTTGAACTAACTCAGAGCATATCTGGGAGTTGCCACCCAGGTTCCTGACATAACTAACGAAGGCTTTGTGATTATCTTTAGCATCTTGTGCACTTTTTCTTTCGAAGCTGGTCTTAGATGATTTTATAAGAGATCATAGTTTCTTGCTAGTACTGATCAGAGATGCCTGCCCTTTTTGGGATTTTGCTCTATCATGTAGTAGCTTCCTCCTTCTGTTGTATAGCTTATTTATGACTGGGGTCCACCAGACAGGTCTCCTGCTTTTGGAGGAATGAGTCTTGGTTTTATTTGGGATAGCACGATCCATGCATTCCTGTAGGTGTCCATAGAATGCGTTTGTAAAGGATTCTGCGGTTTGGGCCATATTTTCCACTGGCCCGGGGGCTTTGAAGGATTCCACCTCGGTTTTGAGAAGTGTGAAGTTTGCTTTTGAGAAGTTCTTCACCCTGGTTTCCTTGACTGGGGGTGGGGACGGGATATGGATGTCCAGTGAGATTAATTTATGGTCAGATCTTACCAATGAGGGGTATACCTCTGGTATGGAACATAGAGTCCCCATGTTGGTGATTATCAGGTCCAATATGTTTTCCCCTCTTGTGGGAGTGGTGACCAGTTGTTCCATAGCATTTGAGTTTATAAATTCTAGGAATGATTGGTCGAGGGTGTTGGGGCTTGAGTAGTGCTCCCAGTCTATGTTTGGGTAGTTGAAGTCACCCAGTATAATGGTGTTTGGAGAGACCTTCATATTTTCCAGTGTTCTCAGGAAAGCTGAGTGGGGTTCCTGAGTTTGGGAGGGTGGTCTGTAGCAGACTACAAACTGTAAGGCAGTTTTTCCCACTGTTAGTTGCACATGGATGGTCTCCGATGCTTCATGCAGTGCCACTAACCTGGAGGTGTGGGTATCTTTGATGAATATGGGTACTCCCCCTCCTTTTGTGGTTTGGTCCGAGTTTTGGGGCCAAAAAGCATGGTATGAGGTATAACCTGATAGTGTTGGGGTGCTCTCGGGAGCCTTGAACCAGGTTTATGTTACTGCACAGATATCGATATTCTCCATACTGAGGAGAGCCTTGAGTGCGTGCATCTTGAGGTTTAGACTTCTGGCATTGAGCAGCATTACCCTTAGTTTCTTTTTCTTTGTGTTGTCTATGGAGGTTGGTTTGTTGTTTGAGCCTTGCCTAAAAAAGGCACTATGGGGGTGGCAAAAGCCTTAGCCAGTATTCGAAAGCCTAGGGGTGACAGGTGCAAGCCGTCGCTAGCGAAGCAACGTGGCTTGTCGAGCATGTTATCCCAGGCTGACAGACACTGGATCCCCTTTAAATGACATCAATACTTTAACCAATTGTTAAAATTGATCATTTTGTCTTTATACTGTGGCATCATTCTTGGTGAGGGTAAGATGCTACTCAAGGTCAGGGTCATACTGGCCTGGGCTACATGATCAGAGACCTCCTCTATGTCTCTTTTCATGTAGTCCAGGGAGGTACGTCTCATGCTATTCACACCAGCATGGACAATGACAGAGTCATATTTGTACTTGCTTTGGATGACCTGAGTGCTTGTGTTATATGGCGGATCCCGGCACCCGACAGGCAGCTTACAGTGGCCTTCTCCTTGTTCAGCCTGGTGAGTGGGACAGCAGTGTGTCTGACAATAGAGTCACCTATTACAAGTGTATTAGGTGTGTTGTTTAGTCTTAAGGGCTGTGACTGTGTGGCACACTGACTTTGTGAACTATGTGATACGTGGGTATTGTTGTGGGGTAGCGGTTGCTTGGATGTCTGCTTTGGAGGTCTCTGCTGCTTGGGCAGATTTTTATTTAGAGCCTCCGAGTATGTTTTTGTGTCTTTATGTGTTTGTTTTTCTGTTGCGATAGGTCTATGTGAGACTGGATTTGTGGTGTGTGTGGTTACCTTCTCCTCCTGACTGACTGCACCAGTATTGGGTTGAGAGAGCTCAGCCTCCAGTTTGGCTATATAGTTGCATCTCTCACATATATTTGAGCTTGTTTGGAGGAGGAGAGGGTGGTCTGTGTACATAAGGCAGTTGTAACATTGCCTCAAGATTCCCAGATTCACCAGCTGGACTGGAGAGAGAGACATGGATAGACTACAAAAAAATCATTTGACAGCATCCCACATTCACAGCTAAAAGAGTGCTAACAAATGTATAAGATACACCCTACATCGATCAATTACATTACAGTGACCATGAAACTGGCAAACCACTTTACAGCTAAGCCTTGATGAAGGCCAAATTATTAACCCAGGGATAAAAATTCAAAAGGGGATATTCCAGGGTGACTCTTTGTCACCACTGATCTTTTGTCTTGCCTTTAACCAGTTAAGCTGTCTACTTAACAAATCAGGTCATGGCTAGAATTTGGCTCCCAGAAAACAACAAACTGTAAAAACTTTTCATCTTCTTTTTGTGGGTGATTTAAAACAGTATAGTTCATCAGATAAGGAACTGAAAGCACAAATACAAGTGTTCAAAACTTTCTCAGATAATATAAGACTGTCATTTGTTCTTGATAAATGTGCAAAAGCAACCTTTAAAGCAAGATAGCTGCAGTACCAACAAACTATCAGCCTGGGACAGGAATGTCAGATAAATATTTGGAAATTGATGAAGGATCAACAATAAAACATGGACAAATACAAATAAAACTTAGTAAGAAATATTATAAAATTAATACAGAAAGCAGTCCTGACATCTAGGAAAAATTCCAAGCTATAAATCAGTTTGTTCTTCCTGTTCTAACTTACAGTTTTGGGGTGATTGACTGGTCCCAAAAGATATTGGCTCAGTTGGACAGGAAAACAAAAAAAATGCTTCATGCTTTTCAAACGATTCATAAAAATCATTGCATACCAAGATTATATATTCCCCGTTCTGAAGGAGGTATGGGCTTTCTTGAAATTGTTTACATGTATAGAGCTGCAGGTGTAGGACTGCATACATATCTGCTGACCTCACAGGATCCAAACATACTGAATCTTTTAAAATATGAGTAGAACAAGTTTAAGATGACTTACTGGCTTCGTTTAGCCGAAGCATATTGGTGTCAAGCAGGAATGGAAACCAAACCAGCAGTAGATAAAAATCAGGCTGGCAGCCATGGTGGTACAGCAGTTAGCATTGTCGACTCACAGCAAGAGGTTCTCCAGTTTGATCCTTGGCTGTGGTGCCTTCTGTGTGGAGTCTGCATGTCCTCCCTGTGGTCACGTGGGTTTCCTCCAGATGCTCTGGTTTCCTCCCACATCCCAAAGACATGCTGTAGGTGGATTGGACACTCTAAATTGGCCCTAGGTGTGAGTGCATGCATGTGTGCCTTCCATAGAAGGTCGGGCACCAGGCTGGCAACTCAACACCATAAAACTCTACTGCCAATCATGAGCAGACAGGTGATCTGCTGTGGTGACCCCTAACCATGAAAAGCAAGAAAAAGTAGATAAAAATCAGGCAGCAACTGAATATGCCAAAAAACAAAAGAAGGAATATAAAGTGAAGGATCATATGAGAAGGCAAAAAATGTGGCAAATGCATAAATATAGTTGTAAGTACAGAAAACTCCTGGAACAACCTCACATCAATCAGGATCTAATGCAGGAATGGTTAAGAAGAGGTGAATTTAAGTCAAAAGACAAGAATTTAATATTGGTGGCCCAGTATAGTGGACTATGTGCATGTTGGTTTACAAAGTTCATTGAACATGTCAGAGAAACAGACAATTGGAAACAGTCACACATCCTGTTGCTGGGTGTGATAAACTAATGGCTGAAGGCCTGTATACTGAAAGACCTAATAATTTGGCAAAATAGCTGCACTGGGGATTGTGCAAACATTATAATATTGAAGTAGCTGAGAAGCATTGGAAACATGAACCACAAAGCATTACAGAAAATGATGAAGTTTATATCACATGGGAATACCCATTACCAAAAGTTCAAAAAATAGACACAAGAAACCCAGATACAGTAGTCGAGGAAAAGAAAACAAAAGTAGCAATGATCATTGAAATTGCTACACTCAGTGATTATAATGTCTTGGGTGGTTGCGGTGGTGCAGTGATTAGCATTACTGCCTCACAGCAAGAGGTTCTACAGTTCGATCCTCAGCTGGGGTGCCTTCTGTGTGGAATCTAAATTGTCCTCCCTGTGGTCGCATGGGTTCCCTCCAGGTGCTCCAGTTTCCCCCCGCACATCCCAAAGACATGCTGCAGGTGGATTGGGCACTCTAAATTGGCCCAGGGTGTGAGTGCATGTGTGTGTGCCCTTCTGTGGAAGGTCGGGCACCGGGCTGGCAACTCAACACCATAAAACTCCACTGCCAATCATGAGCAGACAGGTGATCCACTGGGGTGACCCCTAACTGGGAAGAAGAAGAAGTGATTATACTGTCTTATGTACAGAGAGACACAGAGTGATAAAATACCAGGATTTGCAGGCAGGAATGAAGGGTATGTGGAAGAAGGATACCCAGACAGCTCCAATAGTAGTAGGAGCAATGGATGTCATAAAAAAGGAATCTACAGTGATATTTAGATGGGCTATCAATACATGTAACTCTGTATGAATTGCAGGAGTCAGTTCTGGACACATTGTAGGTACTACAAACAGCACTTTTGGCTAACATCAAATATTGAAACAATATTAATCTCATGAATTTCAGTCATATTTTGACGTAGGAATGGGGTCCATTTCCATCATGGTATTATAAACCCAAAAGACTTGGAGCAGTTAAACTGACTAATCAATAAATGAACACTTTAAATCATGCTTTTTATTTAGGTAATCTTGTGACATTCCTAGTAGTAATGAAGCCATCTGTATAAATAATGGCAAGACAACAATGTACTAGCATTGAGAATTATTGTGAATAAATATTTGTCATTTTTTTGTTTTGTGGCTGAGTAAATATAATTATTTTATCACTTTCTGCATGTTGTATGTTCTATGATAATTTAGCTATGGGGCAATTTCCTGTTTTTCCTGTGGTAATTGCTGTTGGTTATAATGTGTGTTCATGGTTTACTGTTTCTATGTTTTAAAATCTCATGTTTTGGAGGGTTGGGTTCTTCTGTTTCATCATTTGTATCATTGGTATCAGTTTGTAATGTTTTCCAGGACTTTCAGAGTTTTGTTGGTGTATACCTGATATTATCATTCCCTGTATTTTGAAAGCATGTTAGGGTTACATTTGCCGACAGGTGATTGTATGTATATATGTTCTGGTCTGTAGATGTGAAACTGTTGTTATTTTAGTTCTACTGTAGCACAGACACTTAGCTATATTTCTGTTTTAGTAAGTGAAGTATATTTGCTGCTTTTTTTCTAGTATATTATATGTCCAACTTTACGCAAGACAGAAAATTATGAATAAATTATCTATAAAGGTTTGGCATAATGGTTAAGATCCAAACCTCACAGATCTATCAAACATGTTACCAGAAATATGCAAGGAGGCAAACCTACCCAAAAAGTTTGCAAACTACATCTTATGAGCCACAATAGTGACAGTAAAATCAAAATCAGGAATGGAAGCAAGATAAATTATAGCCATATTAGGACAGAATAGCGAAACATCACTACAAAGTTTCCACTATGAGTGGACAAAAGCAAATGTAATGAAGATTGGAATCCCTGAACTGTCAGGGCCACAATCGCACCAACTTGAAGAAGGGGAACATTTCCCCCAAAAAGGGCATCATTGCCAGCACAATTGCCTGACAGTGATTTCCTATGAAGGAACTCCACTAGTCGACGGGTTGCACCCGGGCACTTGAAGTGCAAGCATTCAGTATTCATCTACCAGTACATTGCCTCAGTACAAAACCACTTTATCAGCTCTCATTAAATAACTTCAAAATATGGGAACAAAATAACATCATGTACATACCAACCCAATTCTGAAAATTCAGGAAAGCAAAATGCTGCAAACATCAAAGCAGAAGGCAAATTCAGGAAAAAAGTGAAACTTCACATCATAAAGCAGTAGGCTATGAATACTCATAACAACCAGTAGCAACAACCATAAGAAAATAATCAACTATGGAACTTTAACTATCTACAAAATGCAACATCAGCAAAACAAGTAAAAAATGTTGTACATATAATGTAAATTATATGCATAAAATAAATGTTCATGTAAATATAAATCTAGCATTTCATTGCTGGTAGTAAACAACAATAAATCAAAATACAAGAAAACAGAAACAGTAGAATTTTTTTTCTTTTTTTTTAACAGAGTACATGAAAATAAACAACCACACACACAATAAAGCAAAATGAATGAATAAATAATAAGCAAATAAGTAGTCCAATACAAAACTAGTAGAACTGTGTAAGAGCAATAACCTATGACTGGGTGTGAGTAAACCAAGCATTATCCACACACAAACTGGGGTTATTGCTAATTTAAAGTGTTAACTGCTGCTTTGTTAAGCATTATTTTACAGTTTGCTACCAGTTTTATTACAATGGGTGCTCTTAGTAAACTCTACACCATTCTCAGCAAGTTGTTCCTACTACTTGGAATGTACTTTGAGAAGGATGCCAATGTCCAGGGCTGATGCAAAGTGAATTTGAAAATCAGCAGATCAGCTTTCAGATGTTACTGCACAAAGATGAAAATATTGATTGTAAGCTAAGTGAATTCCAAAAGATCACTGTACTGTATGAATGGGGTAACAAATTCTTGCAACACTTCAAAGCATTTGAATACTGAACCCTTCTGTTGATCAAACGTCATTAAAACTAACATGTTCTGTCTTCAAGTTATACTGTAACCACAGGTATACAAGTTCAAGCAGTTGACACTCGGGGCTACTTAAATGATGATTTGTAATATGTTAATAAGGTGTGAGTAGAAATTACTATTTGTGACAATTAAAGTGAAATATACAGAAGTAGTTGTGGCAGGGGATTCTTAAACCAATGAATACTATTACTGAGATTGTGTTTGCTAAGATAATAGACAATAGAAGTGAAGACACGTATATTTATATAGAGCAGGCAAAAATGGACATGAATGCGAAAAGCATCTGACATTTTAAGCAGGTCATTATATGACCATCAATATGTGAATCAGGAAGTAATATAACAACTGGTCAGTGTAAAGTATGCTCTCTTTCTCACAGGGAGGTGCTTGTAATCCTGTACCAAAAGTAATCTGAGCTATAAGTTTAAAATGGAGCTTTCTACCCGAAGATGCGAATTGAGTTGGACTGGAAGAAATAGCAGTTAATTACTCAATATGCTCAGTGTGACTTGAAAAATATTTCTGTCTGTAAAAACATGTGCCCTTTCAATAATGTTGTCACCCACCCACAAAAAATGACAGTGTAGTAGCACCATAAATAACAGGAACCTTGAAGGTAAAGGCTTAAGTCCAAAGAAGAAAGCTGTCTATGCAGGGGAGGAAAATCCTTGGAGATAGATGAAATCTGTCCTTTAAAGGACGTTAGCAGAGCACAATTCAGATCCTACTGGAGAAAAGGGAGCGTGATGAAACTGAAGCCATGGGCACAGCCCTTTTAATGAGAGTCATCTAGAAGAGTGGGCAGACAGCTACCTCAGCCTTGGTGCAGAAGGCTTCACTATCATCAAGGAATTCAGGGTCGTGCAGGACCACATTTCACCCTACAATTTACGATTCTTGCCTGAATTAAGGGAAATAAAGGAAATAATTTCCATTGAATTTATGTGTCTTTCATAATGCCTTTGTTGTCCAGCAAAACATATCACATTGTGTTTTGTCCGTGTCTGATAACAAGAGCATATTTTGTATTTATATTGAACCTTTACATAGGAAAATGACACCTTTTACTGAAAGTAGTGCAGGATATTATTGAAGCAGATTTACACTGTAGCTGTGCATACAGTTTTCAACAATGCAGAAAAATGTTTAAGTGGACAGAGTGATCCATTCCTGAGATTATCTTTGCCGGTAAAAATAATGAAAGAGAAAAAAGGATGATATATACAATCCTAAAAAGACTGGTTCCATATTTATGAAAAGTGTTTTCCTATGTTTTCACAGAAAACAAAAAAGGGGAAGCATAAGTGGTCTTTCATCTTCTGGAAGCTTTTATTCAAGGCAGCAGAAAATGGATTTGAACTACCAAAACATTTCACACTGACATTTTATTGTCCAGTTTCAGAAGTTTGACAGTAAAAAAAAAAAAAAAAAAGAGGCGTCAGCAACAATTTCACTATTTCACTTATAAAAATGCATCCAACAGTTGCTCTCTTGTTAAGAAGACAGAAAATTAACATCTACTGATTCATTCCTACTTCATTAAAGTAAACCTGCTGCCTGTCAGTTTGTATTCTTGTAAATTGGAGAAACCAGCTGGGCTCACTGCTGGTACATGCTACATGACAGCACCCTCTCCAGAGGCTTGATATTATTACAGCTCACACCTCTTTTCATGTTGAATTAACTTGTTCTGACTGCATGACAGTTTGGCAACTACATGGTCTGATGCAAGGAGCTGAGACACATGCTACTGCATCCGTGGGCTGTCACTAACTGTGCAGTATAAGCCAGACAAAACCTTGTCAAATGAAATAAACTCCTCTGCATATGGAGGTAAGTGACTCAGCTGAGGGGGAAGCTTCTGTGGCTTTTGTTCAGTTCAAGGACAATGCCACCAGCAGTATCCACTGACAGGCACTGTTGACTGAGGAAGGAACAGAACACAGTGGTCCTGACAGGCTGTCAGGAGGCTGCTGTCAACAGAATACAGGGACAGAGCAGCTCTAAGACCCCCTTGGGTAAATAAATTTATGATTTAAAAGTGGTTCAAAAGCTATGCAGGGAACACACACTTGGAGCAGTGACCCAGATTTCCTCTTCTCTTAAAAGCAAGCCAGAATGAGAAGTACAGGGAATGTCATTTTATTCTTTGGTAACATTTAAAGCACACAGCTGAGTTCAGTAATGTATATTTTAATCACACATGCAAAAACAATTTTATCTGTAAGACTCTTTTTCAGTCCATGGCTTTGGTATAAGACGCAGTTAAAAAGAGAGTTAATAATGATGCCCTTGTGAGTTGATAATGAACAAGATAAAAAGCAAACTATCAGAGATAAGAGTCACTGTAGCTTTAGCATTATTTCCTTTGTGTGCTCTACCAGGGGAAGGTGTCTACAGTGCAGGCTTACAAAACTAATTGGGCATTTTTAATTGATTAATGGCTACATAAGTATAATAAGCTAAACAATCATAAGCTATTGAATTTGCTTATCAGGAACAGGAACAATACATAAGACTGAGAATACAATAGATGAACACTCAACTATGGGTGGTACTTTGACATGCTAATCAAATGTTCAATACATTCTAGTCAGCAAAAGACTGACCGTGATTTAAAGATAAAAAAAGAGAAATGCCTATAGCTCTGAATTCTTCAGCACTAGGAAGGATAGTTGTATATATAGACTTATATAGGGTTTTAGTCGAAAAACATGGAAATTATTAAAGAGAGGTAAACTGCTACTAAGCCATTGCAGAGCCTTGGAGTAGTAGCAAAAAGGATTCTCTGGTCCATTGTGGCAACAGTATACTCACAACCATTTTTAGGTATCTAACTGTATTATCAAATGAGATTCCTGGATGTTTAGATAAACACATACTTACACAATATTATATATATATGTGTGTGTGTGTGTGTGTGTGTGTGTGTGTGTGTGTGTGTGTGTGTGTGTGTGTGTGTGTGTGTGTGCGTGTGCGTGTGCGTGTGTGTGTGTGTGTGTATCTGTATCTATATATCTATACACACACAAAAATAGGGACATGTGATGTCTTCCCCAATTTTATGTACAAAGAAAGGGCATTTTAAAATCTGCTTATTTTTAAGGAGCTCTATATATATATATATATATATATATATATATATATATATATATATATATATATATCCCTGCACTCCCATCCCACCCCACCCCCTCTCTCTCTCTCTCTCTCTATATATATATATATATATATATATATATATATATACATATATATATATATATATATACTACCTTTGATGTCACTGAACTCAGGAAAAGGGGCTTGTCATGGATCCCACTTTCACAATTTTCCTGTCTCAGTATGTCTTTTAATCATAAAAATATATGTATATGTGTGTGCACTGTGGGTGTCACTCTCTCTCTCTTTCCCCTCTCACTCTATCTATCTATGTGTATTCTGTCACTGTTATTATCATTAGTAGCAGTATTTTCATTTGTTTACCTGGAAAGTCCGACTGGGCAAACAAAGCCCTTTTCAGTGGAGGCCTGGGGAGAAAAGCTGTACAAGAAATAATAACAGTATAGCCTGCATATCCACAAAACAAACAGCACCAGAATTGCCCATTCTAAAGACTTAAACCTTGCCTGTGATATAAATAAGACCTGCTGGAGAGACAGGTATGTATCTAAGAGATTACCCTGTCTACGGAGCAGGCTGCCCATCCTTGTGAAGCAAAGTTCCTCCCTAACCCAATTCAAGTGCAACTTGGTCAATTGGATGGGAAAGTGGAAATTCATCCCTGGTTTGGCAGCTATGTCTTGAATGGACACAGGTAACTTGTAAATGGTTAATCTTTCAGGCCCATGCTTACACTTCTCAATGGTATCAGAAATTTGGGATGCATGGCTAGACTTAAAAAGGCTTTTGTGGTCATTAGCCAAGTAAACACCTATGAACGTATGAATCTAAGTAGTTTGTATACTACTTATAAAATACATAACAATTAGTTGCTCATATTTGTTTGCCCACATAGCATCATCTTTTGCTCAGTACTGTTTATTCAAATATGTTTTAGCCAGTCTTTTTCTTTCCATTCAGGCTGTAGTTTTGTATAGTTTCGGAATGCATTGAATCAGAGAAAGAGTGAAGCAAAACAAGTAGTTGAAATCCATTTTGCTCTTTCATTAATTAAATGCATTTTTAAAAGTTAGTACAGATATAACCAAGGGGAGATGGATGGTGGGAGGTTGTGCCCTGCATTAATCATGGTTTGTAACTGTTTTAAAGGTACTCTTTTTCATGTATTTATATTAAATGTAGCTTAGGTTTTATGCAAATACATTGGTATGGGCGCTTTCATTTCTCAAAGTGAAACAAATGCTGTTTATAAATGTTTGCATGTGTCCATCTCTGAATGCATGTGAGTATGTGTGTGGGGGTGAAACATGTATTCAGCAAAAGTGAAAACACCAAACGTATTTGTTTAGCCAACAGCGCGATCCTGGGGATAAGGGAATATATCCTTTTCCCCACTGTAGTGCAATCTCAGAGTTGGTATATTTAAGTAGTGGGGGTGTGGGGGCTTCAGGGAGGCTTGCCCCCCTGCAAAAGTGTGTTATTTTACTTTTATTTAGTTAATTTCAGTATGCCTGCATGACACTGTTGGTTAAACAAACATGTTCAGTGTTTTGAATTTCACTGAATACACTGTTATTGTACATCGCTCTTTATGTGTAGATGTACATGTGTTTGCTGTTTAGAGCTTTCGCGTTTATAATATAGACGCGCGAGCGCATGTGTGTGTGTGTGTGTGACATCTCTGAACTGTCTAGATTTTCACAAAATGTCCAGATTTTTGTTTTGCCTCATATTTTTGGTACATTCCTCATAAAATCTGTGATTTTCTAGCAAATTACTGGGGATTAAAGTCATTGAGTAATGATGTACATTTCATGTCAGACTTCATATCCTTCAGAAAATGTATTCTAACACAAAATCTGTTACTCTAGCAACTTTCTAGTTTTGTAAGTGCAATATCTAAAATCTGTTCCTATTTTTGGGCCTATGTCTCCCCCATTATTTTTAGTTTTGTCCAGATTTCTTGCACTTAAATGTTGAGAGGTAAGGTGTGTGTGTGTGTGTGTGTGTGTGTGTGTGTGTGTGTGTGTGTGTGTGTGTGTGTGTGTGTGTGTGTGTGTGTGTGTGTGTGTGTGTGAGTGTGTGAGTGCAATCACACATATGTTAACGTGTAACAGACTTGGGGGAATATTAATGATGTTTAGGCCTGATATAATGGAAGCATGCAAAGAAGAAGTTAGACACAAAACAGCAGACAGACAGGTCAGACATACAAAATGATGTCACATGTCACATGTGCAGAAAGACTTGGACTCAGGTACATAGTAAAATAATTAAAAGTTAAAGGGGCATGACCACAGATGTCTCATCTATTTTTTTTTTTCAGGACGTCAACAAGTGGATCATGCTTTGAGTGCTAAGATTTTTTCTGTAGGCTTTCAGACCACTATTTGTCTCTGTTACATCAGCAAGAGAGAAGATGGCTTGGACCACTGACCATTATCTAGACTATCTGTTCTGATAGCTGGACTAAATATTCATGCAGCACTAGTTGTGCATTATGCAGGATAGCATGATGTCCTGGTCCTTCCACCTCAGGTCCTCAGTATATTCTGTTGATGGTATGCAGGCTGCAGGACATCTTTTACAGCTTTACCTATAGACAGTGAAACTATCTGCACCAGCCTGAGCACCTCCAGCATCCTGCATTTCTGATTGTGTACGTGACAACAGCACTGCTTGGCTGTGAAGCAATTCAGCGTGAAAAGCTGAAAAGTGATTCAGGAAACAAAAATGATGAGCAGCTACATCACAAACAACCAGCATGAATATAATTCAGTATAAATGTGAGTGCTTACTATATCTGTGCTGATGGTTTTCCCTATGATGCTAGCATACGGCCCTGCACTCATTATGTCAACATTAATAGATAAGAGTGGAAAAAAAAGTTCAGTCTTGTTGTATCAGCATCCACAGCCTAGCTAAGACAAAAAAAATCTGATGCAGCCATGAACCAGATCTTCTTGCACTAAAACAGGTGATCACATCATGCCAGAATGTATAACCTAATAAACACTGATCTATATGCAACAGCACCTATAATATGATACCCATTAACTAGCCTCCAGCAGGGCCAAGTAATGTAATAACTATTAAAGTGCATTTAGCAGTGCATGTAATATAATAAAGTACATTTAGTAGTACATGTAATATTACAACTGTTAAAGTACATTCATGTACTGTAACAATTGTTAAACTGTCTCTAGTAGAAACTCTAACTTAATAACCACTAAGGTGTATCCAGTAGAACCTACATTGTATTAACCATTTAGGTGTATCCAGAAGAACCTGTAATAACCATTAATATATATTTAACAGAATCTGGAACATAGCAACCTATACAATGTATAAAATAGAACCTGTAATAGCCATTAAAATGTATCCAGCAGAAGCTGGAACATAGCCATACAAAATTTATACAGTAGAACTTAAAGTATCTCCAGCAGAAGGTGGGACATAATAACTATTAAAGTGTATCCGGAAGAACCTGGAACATAATAACCATTAAAATATATTCAGCAGAACCTGAAATACAATCAAGTTTATCCAGCAAACCTTGTAACATAATAACCGTTAAAATACTGTATGTCCAGTAGTACATGTGACATAATAGCCATTGAAGTCCATTCATCAGAATCTATAATAACCATAAACCCATATTGAGCTAAACTTATAATACAACTATTAAAATGTATCCAGTATAACTTCTAATATAATAACCATTAAAATGTCTCCAGCAGAACCTATGGCATAACGTATGACACAATTTAAAATATGTGGAATCCTGTCAAAGGAAAAATATACTTTAAAAATTATCAAAACACGGTATGTTCAGGTTAAGGCACTTTAATCTTGCAGCAAGGAGACAAAAACGTGCTAATACAGAGTTTGTCTAACCAGAAACAGGAAATGCATTCATTTTTATAGGTTATCAAATTAATCCTGTCCTACCATGCTGACGTAACAGATTACCACCTTTTCATCATCATCTGCTGACCATCTTTCCCATGAATTTCTGCTGATTTAAACAATTTTTATGTGAAACTTTCTGAGGAAAACAACATGGCCTTGGTTACTTTAAGTTAGATACTTGTTATGTTACATTCAAGATACTACAGCTAAATCAAGCACAATGCTAGCAGTTCATTTCTCTAATAATCCTTTGTCTACCTTATCTCTAAATTACTGCAGCTGCAGAGGTTCCCATCCTCTGGACAAGGCTGTTTGTCTAGAATCATTACATTTATAATATAGAGTATTGTTCATTCATATGCTTCTGACCTAGCAGATAAACACCTGCTTCTCAAGTACATTTCCACAAGGCATAAACAAGAATATTGCTGTGCTAGCAGTTACTAGGTCAGAGGGCAACTTGCAAGTTTCAGTAAGCATGCTGCAGTTTTCATAAAGCATCTTTTTCAGTCTCATATGAAACTCAATTTGTATATAACACAGTGCATGAAAAATAGAATGAAAAGCATATTAAAAACACTTGATTATTAATTTGGCATTAAGCATTCACACATTAATACATATTTTTCTAACATTTCCCTCCTGTTAATACTTTTTATTCTATTTTCAAAAAAGAATAAACAGCTTGCTTCTTTTCCTAACCTCTTCCATTCAGGATTTGCAGTTAAGAAAGTCATTCAGTTTAAACTTTTATGAAAGTGTTTCGCATTCTAGCAGCTCTTCAAATTCAGTACTTTGATACATAGTCTCAGATACGGATATATCTATGAATTCTTTAATTAATTTCTTCATGCAGGGGATTCCGCAATAAATACAAACTCCTATTAGGAGTAATCCTACCCCAACAGCAATCAATATGTTCATAAAAATGGAGCCCCACCCCCCGAAGGCATTCTGGAAAAACTCTGTCAGGGATTTGGGCCTGGTTTGGTCATGGCCGACACTTGCTGAATCACCTCGAGATGGTTGTTAATTTCATGTTGATGGTCAGGAATGAACGCACAGCACTCTTCTTTGATTAAAGCGCAAGTTCCACCTCTCGCCGCTAGGGTGAAGTCAAGAGCAATTCGGTTTTGAAGCACTACAGTTCTCATGGCATTCAGTTCATCAGTTATCAGTTCAAGGGCAGAAAAAGTCGCATTACTCATTATTTCGAGAAGTTTGGACAGTTTTCGCAGCTCCCATATTGATTTAACTCCGCCATACATGGGTGATATACCTGCCCAGGATATAACAGCATCACTCAAGTCCATGTGCACAAGTTTGGTTCCCACATTACGATGGTCTTTCCACCCTGCTTCGATTCGTCCCACTGGATTCTCAGGTTTCTTAACAGTCTTTTGGTTACGCCTCGAGTATTTGAATACTCCCTGAGGCAAAGCTGCAGTGTGTCGGATGGCCGGAACCAGGTACCCCAAAAAACAACTGCCAGACCAATTCTCAGGTAACCATTTATATGCCTTTTTACCACATACAAAATAACAGTCTTCCACCTTAGTTATTACTTTGTTACGAAATGACTGCCCTGCATGAAACATTTTCCTATCTATCACTGATAACTGTTTGAAAAGTACAGGATTGTGCTGTACCTGATCAAGAGTTTTATGCATAGATTTCAAAAATGAGTCATAATCTGTACTACAAGATCCACTCAAATCATTTGGTTTTCTATAACATTTATACTGTACTGTAACATTGCATTTACTCCATCCAACTTGGATGGAGTCATTTTTATAAAAACATACAATTCCTTTTTGTGTCACAGGCAAATACAGTGCTACCTTATCTTGTGCTTTAATAGTGACTGTGTCAAAAAACAGATTTTTCCAGGTCTCATTGACCCCTAGGGGGATAGCAGTCATTAATAAACCCCCGTATGCTGTTGGTATGGCCGTACAGACCCAGCAGTTCGAAACATTAAAAGTCTCTGTGTACACATGTGTAATTGCCTGATAAGTGTTAAAGTTCGGATGCCAGTCTATGTTTGGTTCATTACGTCTAATCAGTTCAACCTTTGTGGCAGGAAAAAGGAACGGCCACAACAAAAAGAACAGTGTGATCAATATTGCAATAAAAACAATCATGCAAGTTTTCTGAGGTTGCTCAATGTCTCTACTCACTCTGTATCTGGCCATTTTGTTCTTGTTGTGCAACAGTAACAAAGTTTTTGTCCAGTTCAAAGTTTTTAACCAGTTTACAGTGCGTCAAATGAATCCAGGAAGCTCGCTCTACGATCTTGACTGCAGTGGGTGTCGACAGTAGTACCTGGTATGGACCTTCCCACTTCGGAGAACTCCAATTCTTCCGTTTCACAATCTTCACCCAGACCCAGGTGCCTGAGGCTACTGGTGCTTCCGATTTCGATTGCTCTTTATCTGAAACAGAATTTAACTGCAAAAGTTTGTTATTCAAAAATCGCCTCATATATCCTGCAAGTGAACTGTCAGCCTCCTGCTCTGTAGACATGAGAGGTTTCCACTGAGGTGTATAATATGCCCTCCCAAACAAAGTTTCAGAAGGAGTTAATCCCTTTACATTTGGAACAGTTCTCATACTCAACAGTGCTAAAGGCAAACAGTGCACCCAGTTTTTCTGTGTCTCTTCTATCAACTTCCTAAGCTTGTTCTTCAATACCCCATTGTGCCTCTCTACTAGCCCTGCAGATTGAGGGTGATACGCACAGTGGTTCTTTAATGATATCCCAAAATAACGACTGAGTTGTTGGATTGTTTGGTTCACGAAATGTGTCCCGTTATCACTATAAATCTTTTCCGGTATACCAAATCTGGGTATAATTTCTTTTACGAGGACCTTTGCAACAGTAGCTGCATCTGGATTTTTAGTTGGAAATGCTTCTACCCATTTGGCAAACATGTCTATAATAACAAGGCAATACTTCTTATTCTCACATTTATTCAATTCTATGAAATCCATACAGATAGTATGGAATGGATATGGTGGTGTAGGAAAATTCCCTTGCTTAGGCTTCAACGCCCCTTGTGCATGATGCTTGTTACAAACATGGCATGCTGCACAAAAATGTTTTGTATAGTTTGTAAACCCATAGGTTGTAACACTCGATTCACTAACTGTACCATCCCCCCTGTTGAGACATGGCTCTGCCCATGGCTCAACAACACTGCATATCTAAACAAATTAGATGGCAAAATTGGTTTCTTTTCCTTGGAGATGTACAGTCCCTTCTCGAGGATTGCTCCTCGTTTTATCCACTTTTGTTTCTCAATATTTGTAATAAGTGTCTGCATTGTTTTTAACATTTCTAAATCTAAAATCTCTGAGGATTGTAATTCCTCACTCAAAAGAAAAGTTTCTGTGGCTGAGGCTGCCTGCTTTGCAGCTGTATCAGCCCGTGCATTACCTTTTGAAATTCTATCCTGTTGTTTTGTATGAGCTATGCATTTGCAAATAGCTACTTTTTTAGGTAACTGAATTGAATCTAACAAGTCTAAAATAAGTTGCGCATGGTTAATCGGTTTACCAGTAGATGTTATCATTCCTCTATTTTTCCACTGTTGCACAAAAACATGTACAGTAGAAAAAGCATACTGACTGTCAGTATAAATGTTCACTTTCTTACCTTCGGCTAAGGTACATGCCCTTGTTAAGGCAATCAATTCTGCTGCTTGTGCAGATAAATTGAGTGGTAAAGATTTTGCTTCTAAAGTTTCAGTATAAGAAACGACTGCATACCCCACTAGGTTCTGTCCTGTAGGACCCCTCCTGCATGAGCCGTCCACATAGCATGTCACCTCAGCATCATCCAAGGGAACATCCATAAGGTCTTGTCTAGGTAGTGTCTTTTGTTCAATCTCCTGCAGGCAGCAGTGTGGTTTGCCATCTGCAGGGGTTGGAAGCAAAGTTGACGGATTCAAGGTTGTACATCGTTCAATTGTCATATGAGGTTGGCTCAACAGTATGGTCATACAGGAAAGATGCCTAGCTGGAGAAAGATATGCTACTTTTTCTTGCAGTAAAATAACTGCGACTGCATGAGGCACTCTCAATATGAGAGGGTGGAATAACACTACTGAGGCTGAAGCCTGCACTGCCATTGCAGCTGCAACTACTGCTTGTACACAGTGGGGCAAGGATCGCGCCACTGGGTCTAACTGTGATGAATAGTAAGCTATGGGGCGTTGTTTGTCCCCATGTTGCTGTGTCAATACTGATGTCATATAACCTTGCTTACAATCTACAGTTTGGAAAAACTGCTTGTTATAGTTTGGTAATCCTAAAACTAAGGATGATGCTATCAATTGTTTCAGCTTACAGAAAGCTGCTTCTGCTTCAGGTGTCCATTGTAATAAATCTTGTGCTGCCATCGGCTTTTTAAATATTAAATTGGCCAGTGGAGCAGATTCCAAAGCATAGTTTGGTATCCAACTCCGACAAAAATTAGTAGTTCCCAGGAAGGACATAATTTCCTTCTTGGTAGTTGGTCTAGGTGCTTGTAAAACCGCTGTTTTTCTGTCTTCATCTAATACTCTATCTTCTTTGGATATTACATATCCCAAGTATTTAACTTGTTTTCTCCAAAGCTGTAACTTGTCTTTGTTTACTTTGTGACCTTGAGTAGCTAAAAATTGTAACAAAGCTATCGTGTCCTCCTTGCATTTTTGCTGGGTGGGGGCTGCCAGCAGAATGTTGTCTACATAAAGTAGAATCTGACTACCTTTCGGTGGGATAAATCCCGCCAGGTTGCTTGCCATTTCCTGTGCAAATATTGTTGGACTTTCACAATATCCCTGTGGTAATCTGGTATATGTGTACCGCTTTCCCTGAAATGTAAATGCAAACCAATATTGGCTGTCAGGGTGTATCGGTATCGAGAAAAATGCATTACTAATGTCTACCACTGAAAAATATTTCTGTTCTGGCTTTAAATCATTCAGTAAGGTGTGTGGATCTGGCACCGTTGGTGCCCTGGGTATAACTGCATTATTTACAGCCTGTAAGTCTTGGACCATACGCCATTCCCCATTTGCTTTCTTGACAGGAAATAAAGGTGTGTTACATGGTGAATCAGGAGATTCTATTAAGACTCCTTCCTTAAGTAAGGCTGCTATGATAGATTTGATTCCTACCTCTGCATCCTTTCTCAAGGGATACTGTCTTTTTTGGGGCCTAAAAGCTGACTTTGGTGTTATGGTAACTGGTCCTGCTGTTCGTATTAGTCCTACATCTGATTTCCCTGCTGACCAGAGAATGTCTGGTATGTCTCGCAAGGCTTTTTCCTGTTCTTCCAATAAGAGTAATACTCAGCTATTCTCACTAGCCTGTGAGTGTACAGATGGGTGTGTCTGTGTGATCCAATTCAATTTCTGTTTCTGTACTCCCTGTTCAGAGAGCTCTAATTCTGTCTGCTTTTCCCACCTTGTGACTTTTTCACCTAAGTCTGCCCATTTTAAAGTTTTGTTCTTAGTTAAACTAACATGTGGCAGTCGATTAGATTTGTAAAGTGCTAAAAATTCCTGGGGCAATGAACAGCTTGCTACACTGTTCCCTTCTGCATCCCAGTACAAGTTTCGCAATACTAGCCTGTTTGCATGGTTTTGAAACAGTTCTTGTACATAATCTTTATCAGGTCCTGGTCTATTACAGTAATATAGAGTACAATGCAACAAATGCTGTTTGTCAAACTCGAGGGAGGGGAACTTGCTGATGGCTACGTTCATCAGTTCATCGGTTACTGCCCCCGGACCAGTCGTAACCAAGTCCTGGCTGTACCAATAATACATTTCACCCTCCGGTTGCACTACAAAAGTGTCCATTTGTCGCTGTGCTTCCATACCCTGCATGGTCGGAACTACGGCTATGCCAAATATCTGCATCAAATCTCTACCCAAAAGATTTACTGGGCATTTTGCAGAAACTACAATTTTACTTTTCTGAGTCATCCCTGAAACGGGGTCTGTTATTGTTATGTCATGGGAGAGTGGATCTCGATACAGCTGTCCATTAGCTGCTTTCACTAGTATATAATCTGGTGATTCTGTATATTCCGGTAGCTTGGAAGGGTGTATCAGGGTTCGTGAAGCCCCTGAGTCGCACAAAAATTTAATTTCCCTCCCCTCTACCAGAAGCGTCACTTCTGGTTTTGTGTCTACTAAGTAAAGCTCTAAGCTCAAAAGAGCTAGGTCTAAAATTTCATTTTCTTCTATGTCTGTGTATTCATATACCTCCTCTACCCCTTTTGTCACATCCTCTTCTCCTGCTATCACATTTACACTTACCTTTCCCTGCTCACTCTCTTCTAATGATTCCTGACTATCATATAGTCATTCCTCATCTTCCTTATTTTCTGTAGTCGCCTTCTTGTTTAGCCTGCAATCCCTCGCTAAATGTCCTTTTTTCTCGCACTTAAAACACTCACCCTTTTTCTTTTTTTCCTCGAAATCTTCTGATCGTTTGTCAGATTGTTTATTTCCCTGGGTATTTTTCTTACCCTTTTTCCCAGTTTGTACTACAAATACTTCTGACCCATCTTCTGCCGAAAATACTTGAGTTTTCTTTTTCTTTTTACTATTAAAATGTCTTTCTGCATGTCTAACATATTCAAGCAATGGCTGTAATCTACTCGTTCGATGATCTACCATATGCTTCGTAATAAAGCTACTAATGGGAGTTATACTACCCTTCAAAAATGCGCTCTTTAACTGTTGTTCATATGAGGAATCATGTGTCTGGTTTTCTGGTATCTGCATTCCGCAGTGATTATTAAAACACTCTAACAGTCTAGCATAATATCTATCAACTGTTTCACCTTCCTGTTAAATGCATTGATTAATGCAAGTCCAATCAGCCCTAGGCTTCCACTTTTCAGAGATTCGGTCTGTCAGACCTTTTACTCTGCCATCCAGTTCTGCATTAGTATGTGGGAGTGGTCTAAGTTGTGCGTCACGAGGATTCCAGTCGCCACTGATCATGTGCCAATCTGGACCCACAATTTGTCTAACTACTTTTTCTACTTCCTCTCCATTTAAATGGTAACTTAATCTCATGCCCTGTAAGTCCTCTAAAAATTTTCTAAAATTCACTTTTGGGTGGGGAATACCTTCCGTGGCTTTCTGGATATCTTCCGGTGTCCACGGTCTATAAACCAAAAGAGTCAGATCTTGCCCTGCCTGTCCTACCTGAGGATTCGGTACTTCTATGAGCGGACACATCTCTTCTTCACTCATAGCCTGTGATGCTCTATTTAATTAATTTAATTCAATCTCTCTCCTCAAGTCGTGTGTTCGAGACCTGGTCTCGATAGGATCCCTGACAAACGGCTGTGCTTTTGCAGGGACAGCTGGGTATAGCGGAGGTGGATCAGCTCGTCCACTCGCTTCATATTCTGGTAACGGGAGTGGAGGGGGCAAAAGAGGGGCCGTTGCTATTACTAAGTTATTGTCTTCTTTGTCTAAGAACATTGTCTTTGAGTTTTTAATTCACTGCTCCCTACAATTTGCTTCCTCAAGCCACCTATGCACCTGAGGGACTCCTAATTGTCTCTGTTTCTTTAATTGACCTTTCGCGTCTATTTTTAACTGTTTTACAAGTTTCATAAGTGCAAGTTTATCTAAATTACCCTCGAATTTATACTTATCGACCCATTTGGTGTAATATTTAACATTATCGGCATGCTGTAATTGCATATACTTCGCGTCTTTAGTTAGATTTCCCATTGGTGTCTCAGCTAAGCTGTAAATTATTATGTAACCCTTTCTATCACGTGGTACCACAAATCTATACCTTTTCACAGTTTATCTAGAATAACTGTCTACCTATTCTGTTTCCCTGATCTATGACAAAGAACAGTAACCCCTTTTTCTGTCCCTAATCTGCATACGCAAATTTACCTGACAAAAAACAGTTCTGTACTTAGTCCCTGATCTTAAAACAGAAATAAGGTAATTCCTCCTTACCTGACCCTCCGTGAGTTGATCCACCGGATCGTTGACTCGTCCTCCAATCCCAGATCAGAAACAGTGGCTGGTCTCTTTCGAACGACAATTCAGTCGGAGGTCTTTCAAAACAGAAGAGCCGATTTGGCCTCTTCTCCGTACGGATGCATGCCACCAGGCCCAATTCTGACCTAGGTCCAGAGCGAGAGATACGTTTCCGGTCCGAAGGACCAAGCTGTCAAAGGGAAAATATACTTTAAAAATGATCAAAACATGGTAGGTTCAGGTTAAGGCACTTTAATCTTGCAGCAAGGAGACAAAAATGTGCTAATACAGAGTTTGTCTAACCAGAAACAGGAAATGCATTCATTTTTATAGGTTATCAAATTAATCCTGTCCTACCATGCTGACGTAACAGATTACCACCTTTTCATCATCATCTGCTGACCATCTTTCCTATGAATTTCTGCTGATTTAAACAATTTTTATGTGAAACTTCCTGAGGAAAACAACATGGCCTTGGTTACTTTCAGTTAGATACTTGTTATGTTACATTCAAGATACTACAGCTAAATCAAGCACAATGCTAGCGGTTCATTTCTCTAATAATCCTTTGTCTACCTTATCTCTATATTACTGCAGCTGCAGAGGTTCCCATCCTCTGGACAAGGCTGTTTGTCTAGAATCATTACATTTATAATATAGAGTATTGTTCATTCATATGCTTCTGACCTAGCAGATAAACACCTGCATCTCAAGTACATTTCCACAAGGCATAAACAAGAATATTGCTGTGCTAGCAGTTACTAGGTCAGAGGGCAACTTGCAAGTTTCAGTAAGCATGCTGCAGTTTTCAAAAAGCATCTTTTTCAGTCTCATATGAAACTCAACTTGTATATAACACAGTGCATGAAAAATAGAATGAAAAGCATATTAAAAAACACTTGATTATTAATTTGGCATTAAGCATACACACATTAATACATATTTTTCTAACAAACCCAAAGGTTAAGTATGATGTATAACAGCTATCCCTATCCTAAACATTCTATACAGGTATATCACAGCTATATCATATGACTTTTGCCAGAATTTACAAACCATGTTCCAAGTATGTTGCTCTATCACACACAATAATGACAGCTATAATAAGTTTGTAAAAATGGTACTGGTCATCCTTGATTCTGACACTATGCACAGAAGGGAGACAGCATTTATGAAACATGTTTTATTCATATGTAATGACAGTGCAAACTTTACTGTTATGACCCAAGATACATGAAGGTATCCATACATACTGTGCAGCAGGGCATCAGTGAGTCAAAGACGCTTGGTTCCAGTATGGAACAGCAGTTGGATGATGCTACATGGAATGCTTGCCCCCCCCCCCCCCCATCAGAACAGTGCTGTAGGCTTTCTTTAGAAGCTCAGTCAGGATTTACATAGTAATGATGAGACAGATGATGCTATAGTGCCATTGACTCCACCCCCATTATTGAAATATCAGTCACTCCTACATATGTGTCTGTTTCACCAGAGGCTGTGTTATGGGGATATGACAGGATGTGCACTGCATTTCACTGGAATCAGCAGCAACTCACAGCTGGTAACCCCCTACTACAAAGTTACACAGATCTCCTGCATCATACCCTGGGGTAACAGCAATGTCTAATCAGTGATCATAGTTCTGGCCTACAGTATAAAGCAGCTCATTCAGTTATAGTCCAGCAACACCATTTTACTGACAGTTTATAGCCAGCCATGCATACTTACTTGAAAGGTTATTTTGGCCAACTCCAACAAACTGGCCATGGTACTACATTGATTTGTTGTGCATGACTCCTGTGATGTGCTAGCAGAGAATACCAGTAACTGCCAAAAGTGTTGTGCTTTTTGTGCTGCTATGCCCATTGTAGTACATGCAATTTGTGATATTGCCAAGGTTGTCATCTTGCCTAGGAATGTGCAGGATATCCACACCACTGCTGCTGATGCTGCATACTCCACTGAATGTTCTCACTGAGCTAAGGTCCTACTGTAAAAGGAAATGTGACCTGTTACCATGTATACATGTTGACATTGTCTTGTCCTGTACATGTTATCCTTAGTACTCACAGACTTGTGTGCATATTAGCAGTCTGTTTCACTAAGTGTGTGCATGCATGTGCATGTGTGTGCACAAGCATGTCTTTGTGTGTGTGTGTGTGTGTGTGTGTGTGTGTGTGTGTGTGTGTGTGTGTGTGTGTGTGTGTGTGAGACAATCCCTGGGATTCAGCAAGCAGCTGTGCAGGAATAAATTATTCCTGCAAGGCAGGGACCATTCCTGTTCAGCACGGCAGCATGCCATGTATATTTATGAAGGCATGCTGCCATGCTCTAAAATGGACATGGTTCCATGTACGAGTGCAGGGGGTGTGTCTGAGAGCAGAGTTCTCACAATACGCACGCCCCCTGCACTACAGAATTGCCTTTCAGCAATTAAAAACAAGTGAGAACACTCGTAACACCCCAACCCGTCAGGATAACAAATATGTGGTCAAAAGCATAAGGGACAATCGTCCCTACCAAGCATACCTCTCATTTGTACAGATTTTTGCAGAATGTCCAGATTTTTGCCTCATATTTTTGGTGTGTTCCTCCTAAAATCTGTACCTTTCTGGCAAATAGCTGAAGACTGAAGTCATTAAATAATGACAAACATTTGAGTTTAAGACTCCACATCCTTCAGAAAATTCATGCTAATGTAAAACCTAGTACTTTTTAAGTTTGTAAGAGCAATATTTAAAATCTGTCCCTATTTGTCCCCCCATCATTTTAGACTTTGTCCAGATATTATGCTCTAAGAGATCGAGAGGTATGCTACCAAGCCAAAATTTGTTAGGATAATACAGGTAGCATAAGCACATAGCGCACACCTCCCAACCCATCAGAGTAAGGAATCTGGATAAAGCCAAAAGGGATGATTGTCCCACAAAGCAGAAAGTTGATAAAATAACAGGTTCAGCATTAGCAGGGATATTCTGAAGGATATAGATAAAATAACACAACAAAACTTTTTTTTTTATAAATGCGATAAAGTTTAAGCGTAGCTGCGTGGGTGTGCCCGTTGCTTAGCTACGCTTAGTCCATCTTAAGCAGCACAAGAAGTTAAATAGCAAGAGACATCCAACATATACAGTATTGCAATAGTGTAGTGGTTAGAGCATGTGCTTTGCAAGCAGCCAATTCCCATTTCGATCCCCACTGTATCCAGTTTGCATTTTAGATGTGAAAGTAGTACATAAACATTTTTTTGTTATTATTAGCTACTAAATAACATATATTTGTTAACCAGAGTACTGCATTAGGTCCAGATCTGAGGTATTAGTGTAATAAAGTTGTGAAACCCCCATATAAACACAAGTGCCCCATACAGTATAATCACACATGAATAAATGTAATCAAAGCACATTGGCGGATGTCAGGGACAGTAAACAAATTTATAATATGTAATGAATGATGAATCAATGCCATACAACAGATAGTCTATAAAATGAAAAATAAGCAATGCTAAGTATTGCACAGCTCTGCTTACCAGGTGTAAGCATTGTGTAAATATGACTGCTAAGTAATGAGTAGCCCAGCTAAGTGGATTTGCCCATCGGTAAGCAGTGCTGAACCTGTCCCTTTAAGCACTGCCAACCTTAGCTAAGCAGGTTTGCCTGTAGCTTAGCTTAGCTCAGTGTATTCAAAACTGTCCAATCACGATAAAGGGTGGGAAATCGGCCATATTTAAACCCCCACAGATTGGGAATACAACTCATAACTGGTTGCAGCTTCCCACTGTAGGCAGTATGGCAGGAGTCGGTGAGGGCATGCGCTTCCGTGTGCAGCGCTGGGACATACAGGAGTCCAAGGTCATGGTAGGACACCTGGTACAAAACCATGATGAGAGACTGCTGCATGGCCAGTACCGAGGCTCCCAATATAAAGCAGATGCGTGGGACCATCTCGCCCATGACCTCACCAGTGCCACTGGTATCCCTCAGACTGGTGAGCAGGTCCAGCACCACTATGCCAATTTGAAGAGGAGAAAGAGGGAGCTCTTGGACAAGTGGGTCCAAGAAGCAAGGCAGAGGGTGATGTCCCAGCAGTGTGTAAGTACTCATACTAATAACTGTTTACTAATGTCCAGCCTGTGTATATGATGGATAGGTATGCCTAAATATTTCTCTATTTTCCTTACACCTGCAGCTGAGTGGGCTGTGAATCAGGAAGCCCATGCTAGTAGGCTGCAAATGCTGTGTCACGAGGCTGGTAAGTAACAATCCTGCTTGTAGTAGTCATACCAACTAAATATAAAGTATTAGAAAGTCACCTGGCAGTATAAAAACTGTTGTATGGGTTGTGCTGAATAAACCAGACAATATGACAGTAATAGTACCATATAGGTCATATTTAAATAAAACTGTAACTGCCTGGCAATAAAGCTCTAAATCCTAGACTGGTTGTGTTTACTCTGGTATTGTATGGCATTTATTGTTGCAGTCTCTGAATAGTAATGTTGTGTTAACCACTGTTACCCACACTGTGCTACATAAAAAAAATGTCTAAGAATGTCTGTATAAGACTGCTGTAAGTGCAAGATCAGATTGTACAACCAAGAGAGACTTAGACAGAAAATACTGAAACGATAGACAGCAATATCCAAATAACACACTCTGCTGTGACTTAAATTGTTGCATTTTTGCAGACACAGCCATGGTTTAAATCCTGGGAGTGGTAGTAAGCTGTATGCATAATTATGTCTCTCAAATGTACAGATTCTTCAGAATGTCCAGATAATTGGCCTGTATTTTCTGCCTGTTCCTCTATCCCCCTGGCAAATCAGTGGGATGATCTCAGAACTGTAGTCACGAAATAATAACATACATTTGATTTTCAGACCTCAAAACCTTCCGAAAATGTATATTAAAACAAATCATGTCACTCTAGCAACTCTCCACGTTTATGATAGCAATATTCAAAACATGTCCCTATTTGTACCCCCATGTTGTCAAGCTATGTCCAGAATGTGTGCATTAAGAGATTGAGAGGTATGTGCATAATAGTAACTAGAATCTGGGAATATGTGTAGAAACAGTCAGGTAGTGTTAACAAACATTCCCTCCACAGGTCTGTTAGATAAGAAAACTGGGCCTGCCAATAAAGATTTAAATCCTGGACTGGTAGTGTATACTCTGGTATGGTATGGCCTGACATGTATCATTCAGTAACATCTGATGTCAGAATAGTACTGTTATGTCAACCATTGTGGCTCACACTGTGCTACATAAAAATATGTGTAGGAATGTCTGTATAAGACTGTTGTAATTACTGGGACAGATTGTACAACCAAGAGAGACTTAGACAGAAAATACTGAAGGAAGAGACAGCAATATCCAAATGGCACACTCTGCTGTGACTTAAATTGTTGTATTTTTAGCAGACACAGCCATGGTTCAAATCCTGGGAGTAGTAATAAGCTGTATACATAATCATACCTCTCAACTATATAGATTTTTTTCAGAATGTCCAGATAATTGGCTCATATTTTCTGCCTGTTCCTCTGTCCCCCTGACAAATCAGTGGGATGGTCTCAGAATTGTAGTTACAAAATAATGACATACATTTGATTTTCAGACCTCAAAACCTTCAGAAAATGTACATTAAAACAAACCCTGTTACTCTAGCAACTCTCCAAGTTTATGACATCAATATTCAAAACATGTCCCTATTTGTACCTCCATGTTGTCAAGCTTTGTCCAGAGTGTGTGCATTAAGAGATTGAGAGGTATGTGCATAATATTAACTTTGAATCTGAGAATATGTGTAGAAACAGTCAGGTAGTGTTAACAAACATTCCCTCCACAAGTCTACCAGGTAAGAGATGTAGAATTTAGCTATAAGACAGTTGAATTATACACTGTGTACAAACATACCACTGCCCAAACCAAGGCCATAGGGTATTGTAATAATACATGCACCTTAATGATTAGAGCAATGATCATTAAAGTTGTGAGTACTACAAGGACATACAAGTTGTTAATTGACATCTCCCCCCCCCCACCATATCTGCAACAATAATCTAAATACACAAATCAATAGGTATGTTTACACCAAACCTACTGTTGGGACATATGTCCTATTGTTCAGTAAATATTGAAATGTGTTTCTATTAATGTTCCATGTTGAAATACTATCATTGGTGGCCTATTGCTGTCAATGTAACCTGCATGCCATTGTAATGGCCACTGTGGTTCCATATATGCACGTGTTCTGTTTGCTATGCAACTGTTCCAAATCTGGTGTTTTGGGTTAATGGGAATATCTATGCATGCTGTTATAACTAATCCTGGATTGTATTGACTATTACTAACCCACATATGTTTTAAAACTGCAACACCATGGCACGTATGGGAAGGCCGGTCCCAGCGGATGAACCTCTCCCACCTCATCTGGCCATAGCACCAGGCCCCAACACAGCTGGGACCCACCCCAGAACTCCTTGTCTGCTGGCCCTGCACCACCTTTGGGTGGAACTGGCTCAGGGGTTGGGGCTCGTCCTCCCCCTGGGAGCAGGCGCAGATGGGATTGTGTCACCTGAAGTCAGGTCCGGGGATTGGTGCGTAGCGAGCTCTGAAGAGAGTTTGGAGATCTGCTATGCCAGCTTGAAGGCTACGTGGTGCATTTAGATGGTCAGCCTGCCCCTCCTGCTCAGCCCCCAGCACAGCCACCTTCAGGGCTGTGAAGGTGCAGTGATGACTGCCCATGGGTGGGGACCTCAGTCCCACTGTTTCCATTTGGGGTCTCATGAACTTCCGATTTCCAAACATCCCTCCCCATCCAAGGTGTTTACCCCCCACATGTGTCATATACTGCCCCTGTATGCTGTCTTGTCTGTCTTCCTACCCAACCTACCTCCCCCAAAAAATATACCTACTATCCTTCCCTAACATCCCACTCTCACCTTAAAAAAAAAAAGGGCAATCTGTTCCCAAAAATAATTTCACACCATACATACCTGTCCATTTCACACATGCTTACAACTGCTTACAGGTGCTATAATCACTCTGTATCCAACAGCCCTTGTTCTGGCCAGCAAATAAATTATCAGCCCTTGAAAATGTCTAACCCAGGACCTTGAACACCATATCCACAGCAATTTACCACTAAGCCATCTGAGCTGCAGATATGTGTGATGTTTTCTCAAACATATCATGAGCACAGTCATTCAACAGTAGGGAGGGGTGTTTGGAAATTGGAAGTCCATGAGACCCCAAATGGAAGCAGTGGGACTGAGGTCCCCACCCATGGGCAGTCACCACTGCACCTTCATGGCCCTAAAGGTGGCTGTGCTGGGGGCTGACCAGGAGGGGCAGGCTGACCCTCTAATTGCTCCATGAGGGCTTCAAGCTGGTGTAGCAGATCCCCCAATTCTCTGCGGAGTTCCCTATGCACCAGACCCTGGACCTGACTTCAAGTGACAGGATCCTATCTGTGCCCGCTCCCTGGGGGGGCAATCACCATCCCCTGAGGTGGTTCCACCTGAAGGTAGTGCAGGACCAGCGGATTAGGAGGTCCCGGGGTGGGTCTCAGACGTGCTGTGGCCTGGTACCATGGCCAAATGAGGTTGGGGAGGTGGTTCTGTTAGGAACAGCCTTCCCAAACATGCTATTGTGTTGCAGTTTTAGAACATATGTGGGTTAGTAATAGTCAACACCATCCAGGATTAGTTATAACAGCATGCATAGATATTCCCATTAACCCAAAACACCAGATTTGGAACAGTTGCATAACAAACAGAACACATGCATATATGGAACCACAGTGGCCACTACAATGGTATGCAGATTATATTGATAGCTACAGACCACCAATGATAGTGTTTCAACATGGAACATGAATAGAAACACATTTCAATATTTGTTGCACAACAGGATATATGTCCCAACAGTAGGTTTGGTGTAAACATACCAATTGATTTGTGTGTTCAGATTATTGCTGCAGATATGGTGGGTGGAGAGAGAGATGTCAATTAACAACTATTATATCCTTGCAGTATGAGGTCCTCAGACCTTTTTTTTTCCTGTTTATGTCTTCCAGGTACAAAGTCCCGAGAGCGTCTCCCTGCTTATACTCCCCAGGAGAATGATATAATAATAAACTTCCTTGCGCAACACCACAGAACCCTTTTTGGACATACGGCCCATGATCTGCAGGAGAGGACTGCCCTGTGCAATGAGCTCATCCACAGGATAAATGATGTTGGCCTGCATAACTGCAGTTATGAGCAGGTGTGACATTGTTGCACTGATCTCATCCACCACACCATCAGTGTGCTCCTGCAGTTAGGAGGGACCAGCTAGCCACAGGTGGGGGTCATGCCATCCAGCCCCCATTGACACATGCTGAGGAGCTCCTCACCAGCCTTGGGGTACCCACCCACCAGCAAAGCCAGGAACCTGACGATAGCATTGTGGAGGTGGGTGCTACCCACACAATGGACGAGGAGCATGCAGGTAGGGCCCCAGGGCACATTAGTTGACCACTGTTGCTTATCCATCTTCATCTTCATTCATTAAAAAGTTGTTTTTTGTTTAAATAATTTGTTTAATTGCTGTAGGCTACACACTAAAGTGCTATAGCCTTTTCTGATTGTTTGTAGTCATTTAAAGCTGTTTTAAGTGTATTTTTTTACTGTTTTTGCCTTACCTTTTCAAAAAAACAAAACAAAAAAATTCTTTGTTTCCTGCCTTTCTAAGCTAGCATAGTCCAGTTTTCAGGCTAGTGCTGAATTCAGGGCTGTGATACTAGTTTCTGAGTTGCCCATACCTTACTTGGACAGAAGGAAGTTTCTCTGTTCACCTGTGAGAGAGCCTATCTGTCCCTGCAGGAATGGTTCCAGCCCAGAAGTTAGTAGTTTATTGGCCATTTTGGGCTAATTTCTATCTCTTTCATTTCCCTACTATAAAAACTGTGTTTGCACGGTTTTGCATACTGGGCAGTGCCAGTTAGCTATGGTTAAATTATTCCCAGCTCCACTAAGTCTCCTCTTCAGTTTTTCCCTTGAAACTAGTCTAACTCTCAACCTAAGCACTCAAAAAGCATCTTACAGCCGAGCACTTGCTCAGACCTAATAGCAAGCACTATTATACCCTGACACTGATTGCCCAGCAGGGCAAGGCTCTTTATTCACCCCTCACTAACCAAGCGACTAAGCAGCTCACCTTACTATTCAGGCATGACCAAAGGGCAACTTCAGGTGCACTCTCCAGTCCAGCTGGTGAATCTGGGTATCCTGAGGCAATGTTACAACTGCCTCATGTACACAGACAACCCTCTCCTCCTATCACAAAACACTAACATATGTGAGAGATGCAATTATACAGCCAAACTGGAAGCTAAGCTGTCTCCACCCAAGACTGGAACAGACCGTCAAGAGGAGAAGATTAACACTTGCACCACACCTCCAGCCGCACACAGACCCACTAAAACAGCACTGGCAAAAAATACACATAAATACTCAAAATCATACTCGGAAGCTCTAAATAAAAACCTGCAAAAGCATCAGAGACCGCCAAAGCAGACACCCAAACAACCTGCACTTCCCGTCACAAACCAGACAACACATAAAACACAAAATCAGTGTGCCGCACAATCACAGCCCTTAAGGTGAAATAACATACCTAACACACTAGTAATAGGTGATTCTATAGTCAGGCACACTGATGTCCTACTTACTAGGCTGGACGAGCAGAAGGTTACTGTTAGCTGCCTGTCAGGAGCCAGAATCTGCCACATAACACAAGCGCTCAGGTCACTCCAGAACAAGTACAAATATGATTCTGTCATTGTTCATGTTGGTGTGAATGACCTGAGACGTACCTCCCTGGACTACATGAAAAGAGACATGGAAGAGCTCTCTGATCATGCAGCCCAGACTGGTATGACCCTGACCCTGAGTAGCATCCTGCCCTCACCAAGAATGATACCTCAGTTTAAAGAAAAAATTATCAATTTCAACAATTGGCTAAGCTTCTGGTGTCATTCAAAGGGGATCCAGTGTCTGTCAGCCTGGGACGACATGCTCGAGAAGCTGCATTGCCTCGCAAGAGACAGCTTGCACCTGTCACCCCTAGGCTTTCAAATATTGGGCAAGGCTCTTGTTGACCCCATAGTGCCTTTTTTAGGCAAGGCTCAAAAGTCAAACCCACCTCCGTAAACAGCATAATTAACAAAACACTGAGGGTTATGCTACTCAACGCCAGGAGTTTAAATCTCAAAATGCACATGCTCGAAAGAACTCAGTATGGAGAACGTCGACATCTGTGCAGTAACTGAAACCTGGTTCAAGGCTCCACAGAGCACCCCAGCACTACTGGGCTACAACTCATACCACACATTTCGGCCACAGAACATGGACCGAAACACAAAAGGAGGGGGTGTATCCATATTCATCAAGGATACCTACACCTCCAGGTTAGTGGCACAGCATGATACCTCTGAGATCATCCATGTGCAACTAACATCGGGCAAATCTTCAATGCAAATTGTGGCCTGCTACAGATCACCCTCCATGACCCAGGACCACCACTCCACCTTTCTGGAGACACTGAAAAACATGAAGGTCCTACCGAACACCCTGATATTGGATGATTTCAATTACCCTACTGTTAACTGGAAAAACTACTCAAGTACAAACTCCCAGGTCCAGCACTTCCTGGAATTTATCAACTCAAATGCCCTGGATCAGCTGGTAAACTCTCCTACCAGAGGTGAAAACATACTGGACCTGGTCATCACCAACATGGGTGACAGGTGTTCCACACCAGAAGTCAACCCATCACTGGTTAGATCAGACTATAAACTAATCACTCTGGATGTCCACACCCCACCACCACCCACAACTAAGGAAACCACAGTAAAAAAACTTTTCTAAAGCAAACTTCACCTTACTTAAGACAGAGGTGGTAAGTTTCACAGCCCCCATGCTAAAGGGTAATGCTGCCCAAGATGCAGAAACCTTTACAAATGCACTCTATGAGCACCTACAAGGATGCATGGGTCATGCCATCCCTAGCAAAACCAAGACTCACTCCTCTAAGAGAAGGAAACCAGTTTGGTGGACCCTGCAATAAACAGGCTATACAACAGAAGGAGGAAACTAGTTCAGAAAAAAAGCAAATCCCAAGAAGGAAAGACATCCCTGATCAGTATCAGTAAGAAACTAAGGTCCCTCATGAAATCATCCAAGCCTAACTTTGAAAGAAAAATAGCCAAGGATTCAAAAGATAACCACAAAGCCTTCTTTAGCTATGTTAAGAATCTAAGTGGCAACTCACAGATATGCACTGAACTAGTGCAAAATAGCACAAAATATACTGAAACTACTGATACTGCCAACATCCTGGCAGATAGATTCAGTGCAAACTTCACCCCCCTCTCACCTCCAAAAGGGCCCACAACAATACCAGAAAAATGTAGTGTCCCAAAAATCACAGCCGCACAGGTGAAAACAGCCCTTTCAAAAGCCAAAAACACAGCGTCAGTGGGACCAGATGGTGTCCCAGGCTGCGTCTTGCACAAACTACAGAACAAACTACCCCCCCACCTAAACACGCTGTTCAACCTCAGCTTCTCCACAGGCTATGTGCCCATAGAATGGCACACAGCAATGGTTATTCCTCTCCACAAAGGAGTGGCCACAACTGACCCTAGAAACTATCGCCCCATAAGCCTGACTAGCCTGGTCTGCAAGGCTATGGAGCGCATCATCATGGAACTCATTAACAAAGACATTGGGAACCTCCAAACACTTGACCCGACCTAGTTCAGCTTTGTTAAGGGCAGATCATGCCTACTAAACCTGGTTGACTTCTTTGAGACAGTCACCAAGGCCATAGACGATGGAAAGGTGGTTCACACAGCCTATTTTGACCTCGCCAAGGCTTTCAACACCATTCCCCACTCGGGTATTACAGAAAAACTCACCAGTCTGAACATAAACCCCTACGTCATGAGATGGGTTGCCAACTGGCTTACAGACAGAACTCACACGGTAAGAATAACGGGCTCCAGGTCCGACTCTAAACCAGTCACAAGTGGTGTTCCACAAGGCTCGGTCCTGGGACCCCTACTGTTCGGCATATACTTCTCGGAAGTACAGACAAACACAGGAGGATTATGGCTAGCCAAGTTCGCCGATGACTGCAAACTGAAAGCCATAATTGACTCTCCGGCTGGCATGGACATCCTCCAAAAGGGCCTTACTGAGACAGACACCTGGTGTCAATGTCATGGCCTCAAGTTACATGCCAAAAAATGCATAGTCATCCCATTTGGGAAAAACAAAACACCCATGAATTACCACATAGGTGGCAGCCCCCTTAATACAGAAGAGGTAATAAGAGATCTGGGGACCCAGGTAGATAGTAATCTCTCCTTTGACAATCATATTGCCAAAGTAGTTAGGAAATCCTTCCATGTGGCCCATCTAATTACTAAAGGGTTTGCATCTAGAAATAAAGAAGTTATAGTGTCCCTCTACTCGTCACTCATTAGACACATCATATAGTACAGTGCCCCATTTGGGATGTACCTCACAAGACACTTCCAACAGCTGGAAAGACCACAAAAGTACCTCACCAAGAGGATTACTGGCTTCAAACATATGTCCTATGCAGCCCAACTGAAAGAACTCCAGCTGCACTCAGTGGCATATCGCTTACTCAGAGGTGATCTCTGCCTGACTTACAAAGCCATGTCCAACTCAGAATTGATGGACATGCTCCACCTAAAGAAATCCAAGTCACTGCGAGCCACACGCTCTAGTGAGCTAAACCTTGCCACAATAAAAAATAGAACATGTTGGAGGGATAGATTCCTGTCACAGAGACTCCCCATGCTTTGGAACAAAATTCCAAATTACATCAGGCAGAGCCCCTCACTAACACTCTTCAAGAGAAACCTTGATGAGTGGATGGATAACAGAAAATACACCCCTGGGACCACTTCATTGGCTCTGCTTGACAGAGGATCAGTTAATTAATCAATGGGGTGGCGAAAGCCGACACACTCTGGCTAGGCTTATAAATACCCTCGGGAAGATAGCCTAGTACCTACCTATGAACATATGAACCTATCTGTAAAGTATCTTCATGCATATGTCAGATAACATAGTCTGTTGCTACAGTGTAGTAATGAACAGATGTGCATAATCTCTAGTATTGTGGGTTTGTACTGTTGATGTACTGAAATGCTGCTACCACCCTGCACCAGTGCCACAGGTGTGGCTACTGACATTGCATCTCTCACACAACTATGTAGGTCCCTCTAGTATACAACTGGGGTAGCAGCCTGTAGCTGGTGAGTATGGAGTTGTTTTGTTCAGATTTGCCAATACGCCGGCCATGTTATGGCCATGGTATTTGCCATGCACACATTTAACACACCTACCCATAATGTATGCTGTACATGTTCACTTATTGTTGCTGTTAACTGCACTGCATCACAGTGGTCACCAAGGTGGCATATCTGAAGGGTATGCAAATGTCCTGCAGTATACCTAGCAACCTGTCAGTGCAAAATGTGTGGACATAGATGACCATAATGGTGGGACAAATGGCCTACAGTGTCTGAAACATTACCCTTATACAGTGGCTGCAACAGTGTATATACCACTATTACAATGGCAACTGTTACAGATCTACACAACGGTATATCACAATACCACATTCCACACATTTTACAATCTCTAATGTGATCTTAACATGAGCAATGAATGTGTAATATGGAATCCTATGTTAGGACAACAAATATGGGGAATACACACCTTAACAAACACAGGAAGCATATGTTTGCACTCACTCCAAATAACATATTGTGAAAGCAGCTTTTGAGGTACTGACAGCATTCACTCTTCTTGAGTACACACCTTCCATCAAGTACAGGGCCTCAATGTCACACCAAGTAATGGTCTGCTGTCCAAGAAGTATGTCCATGACATTTGCCCACTCACCTGCAACAGAGGCAGCCATGGCTTGAACACATCTTACAAACCATGGAATGGAACCCATATCCAAAAGGTAGCACTCAGGAGATGTAGCCTTATCTCACCATTGCATATACCATGACTAACAGTGCAGACAGTCATGTATGTAACTATGAAGTATGGGACAACATTAATGTAGAAAATAAACAGATGCCCATTCAAGACAGAAGACAACACATGTTGCAAACTGGTCATGGAGGCTGCCCAGAAACATGCAGCAACACTGAGAGATTTGCAGGAATGTCCACCTGTGCAGTACCTGTTTCAACAATCACCTGGACTCTGCATAAGTGTGGCCTATGGGTTAGGGTAATCAGATGGAAGAGTTGTTCCACAGGAAACATCATCCAGGGCTCTCTACAGGTAGCATATGATTAACATCAAGTCTCCCAAAGGCATGTGTTGCAATGTGTAATGGTGTACCAAAACCAAGGCTGAAACCTACAGACAGTATTAATAAAGATACATGTGGTACACAAGCAACACCTCACTCCACCTCAGGCCCATCATCCCCATCTGTACCTTGCTGGTGCCAGTGTACACCTTTAGGTTTGCTATTCATCAGCAGGAACTATGCCGGTAGACATGGTGTTCTAAATTTGGAACACTGCAAAATGACACTCATGTGGCCAATAGTTGTCAAGCATCTGCAATAAGGCTGAGGATGGGGAGGGGGTGTCATCCTGAAGCACAACAGTGAACTGAAGCATACATCCAAAGCTCGCTAAGACTGGCTGTATCTGAACACAGTCAAGGTCTTGAATTGTGCCAGACATAACCCTGACTCTACAGCAATAGTGAAGGCACTGTGTGACCTCCAAGGGCTGTGCACATGAGCTGACCTTGCAATCCAGCAGAATTGGAGGACATGTGTAGGGCAGAGTGACCAAATAATGGCAAGTGAAGATGGGCCATGCTAGTATACCCCTTCCAGGAAAAGTGACTGCTGTAGTTCACTTAACAGGTGCTGCAACAAACCATCATGTTAAGGGTGTGCACACTTATGCAACCCACATATTGTATGCATCTCAATCAGCATCTGCACAACTAATACATTTGTTTGATACTGCATTTGATTGCACAGGTCATATGTCACAAATCAGGTGTGTGTAACGTTAACATATGCAGTATTGTGCCCCCACTGCATATCATGGAAGAGGCTGGCATGTCAATAAGGGTGTGTACACTTCTCACAGCCACAGTAAGCTTTGAAGGTTGTCAGTGTAATTGGATTTTATTGCTCATATATGCACTGCTGATGATGAGATCTGCAAATCAGAGGTCAGGGCTTCACTACTGACATCTGTCCTCATATCATCCCAGGTATGTGTCAGAAAAACACATAGGGGCTGTGAGCAGCAGAGCAAACATAACTGTCACACATATAAACATTCAGCAATGGTGTGTGCACTCATGAGGTATGGGGCACAGTACATGCCAGGGTGCTGAACAGGTGCACAGCAATACTGTGTACATTGGTGCAGTGTGTTCCAGGGGAAGGGGCATCACCTACTAACACAACTCATGCATCACAGAGATGTGTAATGCTGGTAACAAGGATTGAGTATAGCTGCAGTGTATGCTGTTGAGTACCATATGTCATGCGTGTTGACTGTTGGGTAATGAGAGGTTTGTGTAATATCTTTGTGACACCCCACCTGTAAGTGTGTGTGTGTGTGTGTGTGTGTGTGTGTGTGTGTGTGTGTGTGTGTGTGTGTGTATGTGTGAGTGTGTGGTAAGCAATGATGTATAGGTCTTAAATTACATATTTTGTTTTCCCCTCACATGTGGCGAGGTGGGTCAGGGTCCCTCCTGCAGGCAAACTGTTGTTAGTGTCCATAAAGAGTCTAACAATGATGATAGGTATGATGAGGCACAGGCAGGGTTGTCAGGGCTGAAGCTGTGACATCAGTTGACATCCCACTTTTATCCACCCCATCCCTGCACACAGTCACAATGCCTATGCATACCCCATCACCAGTGGCCATAGATGAGGGACAGTTGGTGGGTAGTGGCATGGGACAGGACAGTATGGTAACTATGGCAAGTGTGTCTGTACACAGCAGTCATAGCCAGATGACTGGCAAGGTAACACACAGGCAGATGCACAGGGGTGCTCATAGGAGGCCTGCTGGCCATCATGCCCCTGGCAGAAGTGGCATAGCAGGTGTCACTAGACACATGTTTTGGGCCATCATGGAGGCACAGGCACATATGGAATGTTATACCAGACTGAGTCTGAGGCTTCAGAGGGGTACTCATTCTGCCGTACTTGACAACATCCGTGATCTTGCAGGTGCCCACCAATATTTTACAGAGGTCCTGGATAGATGGTTGGGTGAGAGGGTGGGAATCCTCAACTGTGCAATGTCTGTGTTAGAGCATATGGTGGGAGTAGGGCGACAGCCACGTGGACGTAGGTCAGCAACACCAACAGGTGGAGGTCTACATGGGCGTGCAAAAAGTCACAGCTGCTCCCGTAGTGGCAGTGCCAGCACTGCAGGGGGGATGCTGTCCACACCACAACACAGCAGGCCACATGCACGTAGTCCCGGCTGGTCCCAACAGGGACCCGGATCCAGCAGACATCTGTCATCATCAGTGGAGAGTACTATATCTGGGCTTGTACCTGGTAGTGCCCGTGAAACCCCTGGCAGGCACAGTTCTCATGTCCATGGCTGGACATGGTGAACTGCACACCCTGCCATGTACGGTCTGCAGCTGTCCAACAAACCCCTGTATAGGGGAGCCACATGGCAGAACTGTGGGCATACATACACACACACATCACCAACATAGCTAGGGCACCTCCATTCCTACATGCACCACATTGCACAGCCCAATTGATAAAAAAAACCCTAACACACACACACACACACACACACACACACACACACACACACACATGATGTCAACCAAATGGTTCAGCCTAGGTTTCTGGCAAACCCACAACACACCCTGTGCATATGATGATACCTGTGCCACATCCCTGTCATCCATACCATCGATGCAGGGACAGGCTAATATGGTTCTGATGCACAGGGTGAATGTACTAAGGTTTAGCAATGTAATGCTGTGCAACATGTTTTCAGCTGGAAAGTTTAAAGCTTACATGTCAGGATGTGTAGCTGTCCAGCCATTATGCATTATAGCTGTTATTAACACTGACTGATTGTGGTCTCCATAATATATTCAGTTTGTGTTGTAGGTGTCTATGTGTCAGCAAGATGTTGGTCTGCTGTTGTTTCCTACAAGGGGTATGGCACTGTGGTGACACACTGGCTGTGTCATATCCTGGATAGAGCTGAACACAAGTAACAGGTCTGTATAACAGTTACTGCATGTGCCACATATCATATAGGTCTGACGGTTGTATACAGGTGAGTGCATGGGGGCTGATGTCAGCAGCCTATCTCAGCCCTTCTACAGTGGACAATGGTGAGTGTACTGGGTGGCACACACCAAACATTTGTGAATAACACACACACACACACACACACACACACACACACACACACACACACACACACACACACACACACACACACACACACACACACACACACACACACACACACACACACACACACAGGCTTTGGTGTTGATGCAATAAACAGAGAATACTGTACACATGGATGTACTTAATTTTGCAGTGAACTCATTTTAGCCTATGTAATTCCACCAAGACAAAATAGGCAAAACATCACATCAGTAAATAATCAGTCTGCCAGTTTAATGTCATTGACAATGTTACTGGCTGGGTATATGTCCTCTTCCTCAATGTAGTGCAATCCTAGATGTGGTAAACATAGGTGTGCTGGTGTTGGTGGCACAGCCCTCCACTTTGGAGGGTTTGGGGTGGCGTAGAACCACACATAGTGTGATTGACAGCTACTTAACCTGTTAACATTAACTGTACAGTATTACAGCAGACTGAGCGGGGGGGATGCACACAACAATATCCCCAATTAGGGTGGCTGTTCCCACAACAACCACACCCAACTATATATACCAACTCCAGTATCACTGTACAGTTGTACAGTGGGGAAGGGGGCATTTACACATCTACTACTAGTTTTGACAGAATGAATTTCCACAAGATGATTCCTTTGAAATGTTAGCATTTGCCAGTCAGTTCTCAGACAGATGACATCCTGGGACATGTATTTTCTGCAGACTGAAATAGATCCCTTCACATACACACACACTTACTTGGCAACACTGAGAGTAGAACACCTACCTAGGTACATATTGCTACTAATGTGTTTGCCCTTAATTGCACACACAACACAGCTATTAGGATGAGGTGTGTCCCGAGTTTTTTGTTAAGTGAAGAACATCACCAGGCCTTGTACAGTATGGTAATGGGGAAATGTACTGGGTGTCAATGAACAATACATAGTGTGACATACTGTCATTTACACATTGACAAACACATAACAGTCATAGACACATCTGAGAAACCTGGGTTTATCAGTGCTAACTACCGTGTCAGTGAGTCCATTCTGCTACATATAATTTGCACACAGCACATGCATCATTGGGCTGGATAGTGTAATCAGTTACTTGTATGGTTGATGGTGACAGTGGTCCTCATACAGTGGACCTTGGGATATTTACTGGGGGTACCATGGTGTAAAGACA